>NC_134354.1:721983588-722223588 GCF_048569485.1 Anomaloglossus baeobatrachus
TGGGGACTATCGCGTGCGACATCGCAGCATCGGCTTGCGATGTCGCAACGTGCAAAGCCCGCCTTACTTTCAAAATCATGCAGCCATTGGCTGCCATAAGTGTTTCTCAACATTACTAAGCAAATTATGCCAGGAAAAACTAAATTTCCTCAAAAAAAGGTGAAAAATGAAATACTCAGTTTTTAAAGCTCCCTTTAAGGGGTTGTCCAGGACTAGAATTAAGATCTCCTTTGGATGTAACTGTTCGCTAAGCTCCCTTTGCGAGAATGAGAATGAGCTACAATACCAGACCCTGCCTATAGACCAAAGCAGCGCTGTTTCTGAATTCCAGTTCCGCTTCATTTACTGAATATTATTAGAAAAAACCATCTTACCAACTTGTACACAACAGCTATGCAGGGTCACAATGGCCATTTCACGTCCAGAACCAACATTTTATAGATTGCCATTATGATTACTGAAGCTTGAAGCAAAGACTTCTGTCACTAGTTCCACAGGAACGATGGAGGGGGTTAATCTCACAAATACTGCTTCTTCCCACAGCTTGGTAAACTTTGAAAGCTGTGTACCTAAAAACAATTTGTATTTTTTTGTGTAACTTATGGGGTGTTGCGATCTCATAGTTCTTCCTTTACATGTTTTCTTTTGTGTGGCCCTTCACTTTTATCTTGTGCCAGCCAGGAGTTGTACACTTTGACAGGGTCAATGTTCCAATGCTTGTGGAATGATACGGGAACTTGGTGGGAAAGGTAATCTTTAGAATAGTCGTTTGGTCGTGCCTAAAAATAAAAATGAAAACATGATAAGTTAGGCAATCCCAGTTTGTTGTCAGAATGTTGTCATATTTAACAGAGTAAGGCAAAAAATGTTATGTTTTTACTTTAATTTTCATATTGCGTTCTCATCTCCGTTCAGTGATCCAGTCAGTGCTTCCATCCGAACCCCCTGCAAAACAGGTTTCGGACACCAACAGGGCCATTGGCAATAATGATGCAGACAGTCACAGTGTGCTCTGTTGTGCACCATTTTCGGGATTATACACTTTCCTGTGACGGACACCCAGACACAGTCTACTACGTCAGGGTGTCCACCTCCAGAAAGTGTATACTCCCAAAAATGGTGCACGACAGAGCACACGGTGACTCCGTCTGCACCATTATAGTCAATGGCCCATACGTCTGAAACCCGTTTTGTTAGAGGTTCAGATGGAAGCCTTAATGGGACCACTGAACAGAGATCAGAATGCAATGTGAAAGGGGCCTTTCCGAGTGCCTACGCAGAAAGCAGACAACTAGTTATGTCCACAATGTGCAAAAAATGTTTTTTCTTAAAGTAAAGAGAATATCTGGGACCTAGGTTTTTTCCTATTGGGCTAAGAACTTACAGGCAGTTCGCAACTACCTGCCTGATCTGCCCTGGAACGATCTGTTCCGGTTCAGAGTAGTCACGGACCGAACCTTCTGGCGATTGTCCTGCTTCCTGGTATGCACATCGACAGACAGCTTCTCTTCTGCTCTGACAATGTCATGCTGATAGATGTCTGATGCCTAACTGCGGTGAACCGGCTGTCAATCAGAAGGCCATCGGTGGTGTCACCCCATTAATAGAGGAGCAGAGTGGAAGAGCTGCTCTGTTGATGTGAGGTAAAAAAAAAGCATGAAAGTAAGTGCCTGGTCTCTATGTCGTCATGGAGGATGGAAGAGGATTCCAGTGGTTCCTGTGAAGCTCTACCATCATTCCAAAAATTGTTAATCAAACCACAGATGTCCATAAATTTAGTTACGTGTAATAATGAGAAATGACACAGGGAGAAACTATTGAACACACTTACTAAAAAATGTTTAATACTTCGTATAAAAGCCTTTATTTGTGATTAAAAGCTTCAGCACGCCTCCTGTATGAAGAAACTAGTTGCATGCATTGCTTAGGTGTGCTTTTTGCCCATTCATCCACACAAACAATTTTCAAGTTTTGTGGGCTCCTTCTATGAATCATGAGCTTTAGTGCCTTCCATACATTTTTTATTGGATTCAGGTCAGGTGATTGGCTGGGCCATTCTAGCAGCTTTATTTTCTTTCTCTAAAACCAATTAAGAGTTTCCTTGGGTGTTTGGGATCATTGCCTTGCTGAAATGTCCACCTTGGTTTCATCTCATCCTAGTAGATGGCAGCAGATTTGTATTAAGAATGTCTATTAAAATATGCTCATTCATCCCTCCTTCAATTGTATGAAATTTGCCAAGATTATAGGCTGAAATAAACCAGCCCCAGATAATATTGTTCCCACCTCCAAACGTAACTGTCGATATGGTATTTTTGGACTTCAAAGATTTTGTCTATGACATCTAAAAAGTGGAATTTTGGTCTCCTCTGACCAGACTATATTATCCCAGTATTTCCCAGGATTCTCTAAATATTTTGTTGAGCAAAGTTTAAATGCGCTAGAACAGGCTTTTTGTTCAGTAATGGAGTCTTGCATAGTGAGTGTGCATACAGGTCATGCAGTTTGAGTGCATTACTTACTGTTCTCTTTAAAACAATTATACCTGTTGATTCCAGGTCTTTTTGTAGCTCTTGACGGGCGGTTCTTGGCTTTTGGACAACTCGTCTGATAATTATTTTTTCTACTTTGTCTGAAATCATGCAGAGAGCACCTGGTTGTAGCCAGTTTATGGTAAAATGATTATCTTTTCCCAAGATTATGACTACAACAGTGCTAACTGGAACCTTCGGTGGTTTAGAAATTCTTCTGTAACCAAGGCTGTTAGTACAATTTTCAACAATAAGGTTAAGCTATGTGCGCACGCTGCGTTTTTTTCGCAGTGTTTTTGAGCGTTTTTGGTCAGAAAACTGCATGACTTTGCTTCCCCGGCAAAGTCTGAGTTTTCATTTTTGCTGTCCGCACTGTGCTTTTTTTTAGCTGCGTTTTTGAGGTAAAAAAAAGCAACATGTCAATTCTTTTCTGCGTTTTTCTACCCATGCAATGCATTGGAAAAATGCAGCAAAACGCAGTGAATAAAAACGCAGCAAAACGCAGCCAAAAACGCACCATAACGCCACAAAAACGCATAAAAACGCTGCATCTTTGTGGTCACAAAAAAAGGAACATGCACACATAGCCTTACAAAGGCTTTGAGACAGCTCACTGGTTTTACCCATCATTAGATGTTTATTGTGTGACACCATAGTAATAAGACACCTTTTTTATAGACCATCAGTTAAACCAGCTGATATTTTTCACTAAGTGGCAGGATTGTTTTCTAATTATTGATAGATTTCAGCTGGTGTCCTGACTCTCCATAACTTTTTACACCTCTCTTTGTTCATATGTTCAATACTTTATGCCGGTGTCATTTCTCATTATTAAAGAAATAGCAAAAACGAGGGGTGGGGAGGGGGGTCACTTATAGATGACCTTAATAAATTAAACAATACCTAAAACGTAACCTTTCATAGGTGCTCATTAATAGGTGATGAAAGATCACTGAATAACAGACGTGAATAAAAAACTAACACATATGCTACTTGGCCACCAAGCTCAAATTGTACCAATGTAGTATGTGAGGCACAACAAGCAACATCCCATACAACAACTATACCACTATATCAAATAGTTGGACAAAGCCCCAAAATTCCTCACATAAAGGATCCGCTTCTGGAGGAATAATTGGGTTTAACATAGTGGAACAATATTTATAGAACCATAAACCTTCTTTAGCAGCCCAAGATCCCACCCTTCGCAATGAATGGGTCCCATCAACGAAAAAGGAATGGTCTTCCCACATTAAACTGGGCACAAAATTAATACAAGCTTAGGCTTCCTCTTGGTTATCAAACTTAGATTTATAAATACCAGATACAGCCTCTCTTCTCAGATAGCTTGATCAATAATCTGCAGAAAACGCATCCTTCCAACGCGTTTTATTATAATCACTCATCAGGGGAGTCTTCTTGAAAAGATGCTCTGCATACGGTCAGTATAACCATTCCTGACAGTACATAGATAATTGTCCCCAAAACAGACACAAGCGTCCCATGTAACCGGACTCCAACAAATGTAACCGGAGTCCAGTTACATGGGATGCTTGTGTCCGTTTTGGGGACAATTATCTAGGTACTGACAGGATGCAGAGCATCTTTTTAAGAAGGCTCGCCTGATGAGTGAATTAAAATGAAACGCGTTGGGAGGATGCGTTTTCTGCAGATTATTGATCAAACTATCTGAGAAGAGAGGCTGTATCTGGTATTTATAAATCTAAGTTTGATAACCAAGAGGAAGCCTAAGCTTGTATTAATTTTGTGCCCAGTTTAATATGGGAAGACCATTCCTTTTTCTTTGATGGGACCCATTCATTGCGGAGGGTGGGATCTTGGGCTGCTAAAAAAGGTTTATGGTTCTATAAATATTGTCCCACCATGTTAAACCCAATTATTCCTCCAGAAGGCGGTTCGTTTATGTGAGGAATATTGGGGTATAATTGTTGTATGGGATGTTGCTTGTTGTGCCTCATATACTACATTGGTCCAAATGAGCTTGGTGGCCAAGTAGAATGTGTGTTAGTTTTTTATTTCACATCTTTTATTCAGTGATCTTTCATCACTTATTAATGAGCAGCTATAGAAGGTTAAGTTTTAGGTATTGTTTAAGTTATTAAGGTTATCTATAAGTGACCCCCCCCCTGTTTTTGCTATTTCTTGAATCCCTAGAGTTACGTGGGGTATATCCAAGGTATTGTTGCTATTATCACATTTCTCACTATTACACATAAATTTAATTTATGGGTATATATGGTTTGACTTACTTGCATGTGTGGATTGAAGGAGTTGTTACACACAACTAGTGAGAATTTTATGTCCATAGCACCTTTAGAAATACATGTACTTAAATAATTTGTGGCTTGTTCAATACCCATTTCACTGTGTTTGTGTGTATGTATGTATGTATGTATGTATGTATGTATGTATGTATGTATATATATGTACACATATATTTATATATATACACACTATATACATATATATACATATATATATACATATATATACATATACATATATATATATATATAATTAAAGGGAGAAAACTCCACAACACCATACTGTAGGGTGAAGGGTGGGTCCAAGGATTATTGGATCCCCATCCCAAGCACCAACTCAATGTATTATGCAATTCAAGAGGACAAGAGTTTTTAAAGGTGCAAAAAAGTGCATAAGTTTATTATAAACACACAGTGAGGATGAACATCCGGGACATCATAAAAACATATTAATAAAATATAATACACGGACAACCCCAATAAATAGTAAATACTCAAACAACCTCAGTCATGTTGGTTCATTATCATGTGGTCATATACTGCGGGTCACAGAAAAAAGTGCAAAGACTGCATGTCGAGCGAACCGTATTAAGTGCACGGATAAGCTACTGTGGTATAAAATAGCATTTGGCACAGCCACACATGCAATGCTGCAGATGAAGGACAGGGTTACATATCAAACACATGTCATATGGGTTTCTATAGGGCGGCATAACCTGGAATCAAGTTAGAGCCAAAGTCATGGTGCATATGAACACATTACCCCCGGTCCCAAAGGGACCCCTGCGCAGATCAAATGTGGGTAATGATCCCTGAACCATACACTTGAAGTCGTGGAGTGGTTGGAGGAAGGGGGTCCGTGGATAAGGAGCCTCAGAAGAGCCAGCCTACGTACGTTTCGATTAGGTTAATCTTCGTCAGGGAAGAGGCATCTCCTGACACTCCCCCCTGACACCAGGCTTTAAATGGCGATGCGGTAAGTGCCGAACCCGGAAGTCCCGTTATCGGCGCGCGCACCATGTGACCTAGGAGATCGCGCGAGACGCCAGCCGTCACGCCGTGCTCGCGCATGCGCGGGAGCGGGGACGCGTCACCAAGGCTCCCGCGCATGCGCGCGACGCTCAGACGGCGGCAGCCCCGAGCGAACCACCCAGGGCATGGCGCGCACGCACTGAGACGACCGTAATGCGTGGAAAAAGCTATTATAGTATGTATGACACATTGGCAGCATAACAGTCCCGAAGTATCACATCATTATAAGTACATCATATCGAAAATCCATTCTCAGAGTTCATGTGTAGATCGGGAAAATGTTGCTGCACAGATGTTTTTGATGTTGAAATTCTAATTTCTATGTCCTACAAACAAAACATAGGGCATATTCATATTATACAAGCCTGGATACAGGGGAGAATGTAAAAAACATATAAATGATAAAAAAAAGGATAAAATAGATAAAACCAGATACAGGTGAATGAGAGGGATGGTGAAATCCGCTGATGGAAAATACTGATAAACAGCAATATCAAGGCTGGATGTCATTAGGCATTAATGGAACCACAGGAGAGAAGGAAATGTGATCAAATATGGATCAGTTTCACAAAAATGGAGCATAGCTCACTGATTCATTTAATCCTTTTGGGACCAGTGTATCCAGGGTCACGATCCACTTAGTCTCGCACTGCGCCAGGCGTTTCTTGAGATCACCACCCCTGACTCCTCCTGTTATCACATCGATTCCTCTTATTTTTAATTTGGAGGGATCACAGGAATGGTGAGCTCTGAAATGCCTGGGCAGTGTCTTAAGTGTTGACGGGTCCACTTCTGTTTTGGCCGCAGCAATATCCCTCACGTGTTCCCTGACCCTGATGCGGAGCTCACGTGATGTGAGCCCCACATAGGTCAGGGGGCATGTGCATGTAGCAAAATACACCACGTGTGTTGTGCCACACGTGATGTAGTGCTTGATGTTGTAATTTCTAGTCCCATCCGAAGAATGGAACATGTGAGTTCGAAGGATACTGCTGCAGGCCACACAGTGACCACAGGGAAAACAACCCTGTGGAGGTCCACGGGACCCGAATGGATTCACCCTGGGAGGGATGTAGTGACTCTGGACCAAGAAGTCTCTCAGATTCCTAGCTCTCCTGGAAACCATCAAAGGATTCGGGGCAAGTGTTTCGGCTAATACCGGATCTGTCATCAGAACCGGCCAGTGTTTTTTTAAGATATTCCGCATGGTTTCCCATTCCTGGTTATATGTGCCAATGAATCTCACCGCATTATTATGTTCTTCCTTCTTTTTTGGGGTATCAGTGAGCAGCTGTAGCCGGGGGGTCCTCTTGGCCCGATTATAACCGGCCCGGATGCTTCTGCCACTGTAGCCCCTCTCACGAAATCGGTCCCTGAGATCAGACGACTGGGCCTCAAAGTTCTTACTAGATGAGCATATCCGCCTCATCCTTAGATATTGACCGGTGGGGATGGCACGAATTGTTGATGGATTATGGGCAGATGAGGCGTGCAGAAATGCATTGACGGACGTCTCCTTGCGGAAGACGTCCGTCTGGACCAACCCCCTATGATCCACAGTGATCATAATGTCAAGGAAGTCGATCTTGCATCTACTGCTTTTATAAGTGAGTTTGATGTTAAGATTATTAGTGTTTAACTGCCTCATAAACTCATTGAGCTGCTCGACCGGGCCCTGCCACACAAACAAAATGTCGTCGATGTATCTTAGCCAGCACTGCACATGGGTACTCAGTCCGCGGCCCTCGTCCGCAAACACCAGCCTCTCCCAGAACCCCAGGAAGAGGCCAGCGTACGAGGGCGTGCAGGCCGCACCCATGGCAGTGCCGCGTTGCTGTAAGTAGTACACATCCTTAAAGACGAAAAAGTTATGCGACAGGGCAAACTCAAGCAGCTCAATGGACCTTAATTTATTTTCACGTAAATTAATTCTTAAAAAACTCTTTCATAAGCGGAATGCCGGGTCCGACAACCAGGTGGAGAAAGAAGCCATCAAAAATCTTGAGGATTTACTTCAGGAACAGGAGGCTCCGACTGCAGGTATGTTTCCAGATAATCTGTTACTTAAATCAACTAAATTCCCCCCACTATCAATTAGCCCCGCAATTGATATTTTCACCAAAATGGTTAGTGAGGAATTTAAACAGATTCCAACTAGACGGAAATATGATAACTTGACCCGCCCATTGAGAACGGCCTTGACTGAGTTACAAGGCTTCAATGATATTGTCATCAAACCAGCGGATAAGGGGGGGAATATTGTGGTGCTTTCCTGTGATAAATATGAACATGAAGTTCTTAGACAACTCAGAGACAGGAGCACATACAGGAGACTCCCCTCCAATCCCCTGGTTGTATTTTCCACCGAACTTACCGCAATATTACAAAGGGCCCTAGACATTGGCCTCATTAACAAAAAAATGTTTGATGGCTTATGTAGAAAATATCCTAGAGTGCCCACGTTCTATATACTCCCTAAGATCCATAAAGATGCTGTCAATCCGCCTGGACGTCCGATTGTGTCCGGCATAGAGGGTTTGTGTGATCCCATTTGCAAATTCATTGATTATCACCTTAAATCTCTGGTTGAGACACTACCCTCATATGTTCGTGACACCACGGACGTCCTACGGCGCATTGACGGCATTTGTTTGGAAGACGATATGATCCTTGTCACAGCCGACGTTGAGAGCCTTTATACATGTATTTCCCATGTAGATGGAATACAAGCAGTGCGCTTCTTTCTGGAGATGGCCGGTCGGGGTGGCGAATTGGGCGAGTTCATCATTGAGCTGCTTGAGTTTGCCCTGTCGCATAACTTTTTCGTCTTTAAGGATGTGTACTACTTACAGCAACGCGGCACTGCCATGGGTGCGGCCTGCGCGCCCTCGTACGCTGGCCTCTTCCTGGGGTTCTGGGAGAGGCTGGTGTTTGCGGACGAGGGCCGCGGACTGAGTACCCATGTGCAGTGCTGGCTAAGATACATCGACGACATTTTGTTTGTGTGGCAGGGCCCGGTCGAGCAGCTCAATGAGTTTATGAGGCAGTTAAACACTAATAATCTTAACATCAAACTCACTTATAAAAGCAGTAGATGCAAGATCGACTTCCTTGACATTATGATCACTGTGGATCATAGGGGGTTGGTCCAGACGGACGTCTTCCGCAAGGAGACGTCCGTCAATGCATTTCTGCACGCCTCATCTGCCCATAATCCATCAACAATTCGTGCCATCCCCACCGGTCAATATCTAAGGATGAGGCGGATATGCTCATCTAGTAAGAACTTTGAGGCCCAGTCGTCTGATCTCAGGGACCGATTTCGTGAGAGGGGTTACAGTGGCAGAAGCATCCGGGCCGGTTATAATCGGGCCAAGAGGACCCCCCGGCTACAGCTGCTCACTGATACCCCAAAAAAGAAGGAAGAACATAATAATGCGGTGAGATTCATTGGCACATATAACCAGGAATGGGAAACCATGCGGAATATCTTAAAAAAACACTGGCCGGTTCTGATGACAGATCCGGTATTAGCCGAAACACTTGCCCCGAATCCTTTGATGGTTTCCAGGAGAGCTAGGAATCTGAGAGACTTCTTGGTCCAGAGTCACTACATCCCTCCCAGGGTGAATCCATTCGGGTCCCGTGGACCTCCACAGGGTTGTTTTCCCTGTGGTCACTGTGTGGCCTGCAGCAGTATCCTTCGAACTCACATGTTCCATTCTTCGGATGGGACTAGAAATTACAACATCAAGCACTACATCACGTGTGGCACAACACACGTGGTGTATTTTGCTACATGCACATGCCCCCTGACCTATGTGGGGCTCACATCACGTGAGCTCCGCATCAGGGTCAGGGAACACGTGAGGGATATTGCTGCGGCCAAAACAGAAGTGGACCCGTCAACACTTAAGACACTGCCCAGGCATTTCAGAGCTCACCATTCCTGTGATCCCTCCAAATTAAAAATAAGAGGAATCGATGTGATAACAGGAGGAGTCAGGGGTGGTGATCTCAAGAAACGCCTGGCGCAGTGCGAGACTAAGTGGATCGTGACCCTGGATACACTGGTCCCAAAAGGATTAAATGAATCAGTGAGCTATGCTCCATTTTTGTGAAACTGATCCATATTTGATCACATTTCCTTCTCTCCTGTGGTTCCATTAATGCCTAATGACATCCAGCCTTGATATTGCTGTTTATCAGTATTTTCCATCAGCGGATTTCACCATCCCTCTCATTCACCTGTATCTGGTTTTATCTATTTTATCCTTTTTTTTATCATTTATATGTTTTTTACATTCTCCCCTGTATCCAGGCTTGTATAATATGAATATGCCCTATGTTTTGTTTGTAGGACATAGAAATTAGAATTTCAACATCAAAAACATCTGTGCAGCAACATTTTCCCGATCTACACATGAACTCTGAGAATGGATTTTCGATATGATGTACTTATAATGATGTGATACTTCGGGACTGTTATGCTGCCAATGTGTCATACATACTATAATAGCTTTTTCCACGCATTACGGTCGTCTCAGTGCGTGCGCGCCATGCCCTGGGTGGTTCGCTCGGGGCTGCCGCCGTCTGAGCGTCGCGCGCATGCGCGGGAGCCTTGGTGACGCGTCCCCGCTCCCGCGCATGCGCGAGCACGGCGTGACGGCTGGCGTCTCGCGCGATCTCCTAGGTCACATGGTGCGCGCGCCGATAACGGGACTTCCGGGTTCGGCACTTACCGCATCGCCATTTAAAGCCTGGTGTCAGGGGGGAGTGTCAGGAGATGCCTCTTCCCTGACGAAGATTAACCTAATCGAAACGTACGTAGGCTGGCTCTTCTGAGGCTCCTTATCCACGGACCCCCTTCCTCCAACCACTCCACGACTTCAAGTGTATGGTTCAGGGATCATTACCCACATTTGATCTGCGCAGGGGTCCCTTTGGGACCGGGGGTAATGTGTTCATATGCACCATGACTTTGGCTCTAACTTGATTCCAGGTTATGCCGCCCTATAGAAACCCATATGACATGTGTTTGATATGTAACCCTGTCCTTCATCTGCAGCATTGCATGTGTGGCTGTGCCAAATGCTATTTTATACCACAGTAGCTTATCCGTGCACTTAATACGGTTCGCTCGACATGCAGTCTTTGCACTTTTTTCTGTGACCCGCAGTATATGACCACATGATAATGAACCAACATGACTGAGGTTGTTTGAGTATTTACTATTTATTGGGGTTGTCCGTGTATTATATTTTATTAATATGTTTTTATGATGTCCCGGATGTTCATCCTCACTGTGTGTTTATAATAAACTTATGCACTTTTTTGCACCTTTAAAAACTCTTGTCCTCTTGAATTGCATATATATATATATATACATACATACATGTATATATATATATATATATATATATATATATATACATATATATATATATACATACATGTATATATATATATATATATATATACATATATATATATATACATACATGTATATATATATATATATATATATACATATATATATATATATATATATATATATATATATATATATATATATATATATATATATATATATATATATACATACATACATGTATATATATATATACATATACATGTATATATATATATATACATACATGTATATATATATATACATATACATGTATATATATATATATATATACATACATATATATATATATACATACATGTATATATATATATATATATATATACATATATATATATATACATACACATATATATGGATACAGAGGAAAAAGAAGTCATTCATTTTGCCACAGTGCCTACATGCCTCAAAGCCAAAGGTACAAAGTAGTCAAATGCACAAGTGTGCAGGTAAAAAATACTTTTAATGAACAATCAATGGTACACTACAAGGGCATGGATATAAGTATAAATAGGTTTACAGAGACATAGGGGGTGATAAAAATCCCCACATGTGGATGCATGCAAAATCGTATCAATTTAAGTTATTTGTAGCTCCCTGGTATGGTCAATGCTGAAGACATGTAACAACATAGTGCAGACAAGGAAAATACCAGCCGAAGGAAACAGCATACCGGCTACACATTTGTAAAAAACAATACAGCAAGAGACCAGAGGCCAGTATGGAGCTTACCAAGGTAACAGAGGAAAAGCGTGCAGGCACACGCAGGGATAGTCCCGACACGTGTTTCGTGTGGTGACTGCTACATATATATATATATATATACATATATATATATATATATATATATATGTAAAGCGCCATGGAATAAATGGCGCTATAATAATAAATAATAATAATAATAATAATAATATATATATATATATATATACATACATATATATATATACATACATATATATACATACATATATATATATACATACATATATATACATACATATATATATATATACATACATATATATACATACATATATATACATACATATATATACATACATATATATATATATATATATATATATATATATATATATATATATATATATATATACACACACACACTGTATTTTTCGCTTTATAAGACGCACCTGATTATAAGACGCACCCCCAAATTTGGTGATGGAAAAGAGATTTTATTTTTTTTAATGTTAAATGGGGTCCATCTTATAATGCCAGTGTCAGTCTAACAAATCATATAGGGTATATGTCTCTTATAGCCAACCCCATCCTATAATTAGCCCCCTTATTCTGGATATGGCCCCCTTATATTGAATATAGCCCCCTTGTGCTGGCACACGTCCCCTTGTGATGCCACATGTCCCCCTGTGCTGGCACAAGTCTCCTATAGCTGGCACAAGTCTCCTATAGCTGGCAGAGGTCTCCTATAGCTGGCAGAGGTCTCCTATAGCTGGCACAGGTCTCCGATAGCTGGCACAAGTCTCCTATAGCTGGCAGAGGTCTCCTATAGCTGGCAGAGGTCTCCTATAGCTGGCAGAGGTCTCCTATAGCTGCCACAGGTCTCCGATAGCTGCCACAGGTCTCCGATAGCTGCCACAGGTCTCCGATAGCTGCCACAGGTCTCCGATAGCTGCCACAGGTCTCCGATAGCTGCCACAGGTCTCCTATAGCTGGCACAGGTCTCCTATAGCTAGCACAGGTCTACTATAGCTGGCACAGGTCTCCCTTAGCTGGCATAGGTCTCCTATAGCTGTCACAAGTCTCCTATAGCTGGTACACATAACATATTGCTGGCACTGGTCTCTTATAGCTGGCACACATCCCATACAGCTGGCACAGGTCTCCCTGTGTTAGATAGGGCCCCCATGCTGCTGCACATAGTAAAGTAAACACTTTACCTTCTCCAGTGCTGTCCTCCCTCATGTCTCCCTCTGTGCTGCTGAGCTCCTGCACTTCCTGGTTCTCGGTGCCGGTCATGTGATCGGCACAGCAGAGTGACATAATCTCTGCGTGCCTGATCACAGCGGCAGCAGTAAGATTGGGGAGACACCGGGAGTCATGCTGGAGGAGGTAAGTAAAGCTTTTTTATTTTAGGATGGGCAGCAGCATGGGGGCTATATCTAACATGGAAGGGGGGGTGCAATCAAAGGGGGGCACAGGCAGATATAATATGCGCCGCTCCCCAGCTCATCGCCGTGGTGCAGTTTCAGCACTACGGTGATGGACAGCGGCAGTGCATATTATATGAGCGGGAGCAGGAGATCTCCTGCAGCCTCTTCCAGCCTCCACCAGCTACCAGCAGCCCCGAGCACCGCTCCAGAGAGTTTCCCCCACCTCCCCTGGAACCGTATATTCGGATTATAAGACGCACCGCCTACTTTCCCCCAAAATTTGGGGGAACAAAAGTGCGTCTTATAAAGCAAAAAATACGGATATACATATATATATATATATATATATATATATATACATACATATATAATACATGTATGTACACTACAGTTCAAAAGTTTAGGGTCACTTAGATATTTCCTTATTTTTGAAAGAAAAGCACATTTTTTTTCAATGAAACTAACATTAAATTAAACAGAAATACGCTCTATACATTGTTAATGTGGTAAATGACTATTCTAGCTGCAAACATCTGCTTTTTAATGCAATATCTACATAGGTGTATAGAGGCCCATTTCCAACAACCACCATTCCAGTGTTCTAATGGCACATTGTGCTTGCTAACTTTGTTAGAAGGCTAAAGCATGTTTAGAAATCCCTTTTAAACCCTTGTGAATGTATGTTAGCACAGCTAAAAAACAGTTTTGCTGATTAGCAAAGCTATAAAACTGACCTTCCTTTGAGCTAGTTGAGAATCTGGAGCATTACATTTGTTGCTTCCATTAAACTCTCAAAATGGTCAGAAAAAGAGAACTTTCATGTGAAACTTAACAGTCTATTCTTGTTCTTAGAAATGAAGTATATTTCATGCGAGAAATTGCCAAGAAACTGAAGATTTCTTACAACGGTGTGTACTACTCCCTTCAGAGGAGAGCACAAACAGGCTCTAACCAGTGTAGAAACAGAAGTGAAAGGCCGCGCTGCACAACTGAGCAACAAGACAAGTGCATTAGAGTCTCTAGTTTGGGAAATTGACGTCTCACAGGTCCTCAACTGGCAGCTTCTTTAAATAGTACCCACAAAACGCCAGTGTCAACGTCTACAGTGAAGAGGCAACTCCGGGATGCTGGCCTTCTGGGCAGAGTGGCAAAGAAAAAGCCATATCTGACACTGGCTAATAAAAGGAAAAGATTAATATGGGCAAAAGAACACAGACATTGGACAAAGGAAGATTGGAAAAAAGTGTTATGGACAGACAAATGAAAGTTTGAGGTGTTTGGATCACACAGAAGAACATTTGTGAGACGCAGAACACCTGAAAAGATGCTGGAAGAGTGCCTGACACCATCTGTCAAGCATGGTGGAGGTAATGTGATATTCTGGGGTTACTTCGGTGCTGGCAAAGTGGGAGATTTGCAAAATGTAAAAGGGATTTTGAATAAGAAAGGCTATCACTCCATTTTGCAACGCCATGCCGTACCCTGTGGACAGCGCTAGATTGGAGCCAATTTCATCCTACAACAGGACAATGACCCAAAGCACACCTCCAAATTATGCAAGAATTATTTAGGAAAGAAGCAGGCAACTGGTATTCTATCTACAATGGAGAGGCCAGCCCATTCACCAGATCTCAAGCCTATTGAGCTGTTGTGGGAGCAGCTTGACCGTATGGTACACAAAAAGTGCCCATCAAGCCAATCCAACTTGTGGGGGGCTTCTAGAAGCATGGGGTGAAATATCTCCAGATTACCTCAGCAAATTAACAGCTATAATGCCAAATGTCTGCAAAGCTGTAATTGCTGCAAAGGAGCATTCTGTGCCGAAAGCAAAGTCTGAGGGGAAAAATAATTATTTCAAGTAAAAATCATTATTTCTAACCTCGTCAATGTCTGGACTATATTTTCTATTCATTATGCAACTCATTTGAAAAATAAAAGTTTGATTTTTCATGGAAAAGACAAAATTGTCTGGGTGACCCAAAACTTTTAAACTGTAGTGTATCTATACACACACACACCCACACACACACACACATACCGCATTCAAGCTAAGGTTCATCTTCCCCTTTCCCTGAATTTTTATATCTGCCGTTATGATTTCAATCACATCCATTCTTCATTCACTTGGTGTCATTCTATATTCGTAAGGTAGAAAACAGCCTGAATCTCGGCAGCTGAAGCATGCTAACTGTGGCTAAATAAAACCAACTCAATTGTGATCTTAGCGTTCAATGCTAGATTTATGATGATGTGTATTACGGCCAGTACAACATGTTCTCAGCTGTAGTTAAGTGCATTTCTGACAGAACAACCAGTATTGTGCATTAAATGATGAGATTGGCTCAAAAATACATAAATAAATGTGATTATTGCATTAACACGCACCTGAACTTGAATGTAATTAGAGTAAGGGCAACAATTTGTCTTACTGTGATCAGAGCGTTCATATAATGCTAAGAAAATACACAAGTGTCCTCTGCACTTTTTCTGTCGGATAAATATTTGTAGTATCAAATGGCCAACTTTAAAAAACCAAAAAAACAAAAAACAACTACAAACTGACTTTGGTTGCAATATCAGGAGTTGTTTATGCTACATGTATCTATTTGTGGACATTCAGTGGTCATGATGTGAATTGCAGCCCATTGAGGCTCTGCAATTATATCATGATAGTGTAATATTAGTACTGTACAGTGAGAAATTTGAGTCCTTAATAGAGATGAGTGGACTCGCAGATAACCGGGATAGACAGGTCACTGTTACATTTTTTAAAAAATCCGGTTCCGGTTCCCATATAAGTCTATGGAGACAAGAATCCGGCGATTAAAAATGGTGGAGGAAGGGATGAGGGCATGGCAGCACGCGCACTGTACTGACCGAGGCTCCGTCATGGCTGTATACTCCCTCCAGGTCACGCATTCACTTCCTGAGCCGATAATTGAATATGCACCGCTTTCCCCACCCATTGGCGCCTGTGATTGGTTGCAGTCAGACGTGACCCCACGCTGAGTGACAGCGTGTCTTCCACTCACAGGCGGTGTGTGTGTCTAGATTGTGCAGCAAAAATAAATAAATAAAACAATTGCTGTAGGGTTTCCCCATATTATGATACCCAGTACAGATAAAGCCCACGGCTACAGGGTGCTGCCTCCAGCCATGTGCATATCTTGGCTGTGTATTAATAGAAGAAGTATGTGGCGCTTTTTTTTTTAAACTAATTATTAAAATAAATAATTTAAAAAACAACGTGCAGTCCCCCCAATTTTGATACCCAGCCATGATAAAGCCCGACAGCTGTGGCTGGTATTCTCAGACTGGGGAGGCCTATGGTTATTAGGCCGCCCCTCAGCCTAAAAATAGCAACCTCTAGCTGCCCGATATTGTCGCATCCATTAGATCGGCTCTTCCCGATTGCACTGATGTGGTGATGACTGGGGTAATAGCAGAGGTTAATAACAGCACACATCTGCTGCTAAGGCCTAGATTAGTGATGGGAAGGGGGTCTATGAGACACTAATCTGTAAGTGAAAGTAAATAAACACAAACACCGAAAAAATCCTTTATTTGGAATAACATACAAAAACCACCCTCTTTGACCACTTTATTACCCCCAAAACACCCCTGCAGGTCCAACATAATCAACATAGCGTCCCGAGACGATTCAGCTCTACTATATCCAAGTCACAGCAAGCGGCCATAGACCATGACTGCCAGCTGTGAGTGCAGACAGAGACTGAGCCGTGCGATCAGTGGTGATGTCACTCAGGTGATTTGTGGTCACAGTTAGATGTCCCACGGTCCTTCACCTGTGAAGACAGGTAACCTGACCTCAGGTGACCTCGGTAAAGTCAGTGAACTCACCTGCGTCTCCTGGCAGAAAACAGTGTTTTTTTTGTCAAGAGATGCAGATTTAGCGCTGACATTTTCACACTGTATTCATACACACAATTCACACCTCCTGTTGGAAAAAAAAATGTGTTTTTATGCCAGGAAGTATAGATTGGGTGCAGGAATATGATGTAAAAATGTTATCACCAAATCTACATGTTTTGGCAAAAAAACCCTGCAGTTTTCTGCCAGGAGATGCAGGTTTCACCTGAGGTGAGGTAACTGAGTTTACTGAGATTACCTCAGGTCAGGTTACCTGCTCTTACAGGTAGAGGACTGTGGGAATCTGCAGCAGTGACCACAAATCACCTGAGCGACATCCCCACTGATCATGCAACTCAGTCTCTATCTGCACCCACAGCATGCTCTATGACCGCTTCCTGTGACTTGGATGTAGCAGAGCTGAATCGTCATGGCACCTTATGTGGATTACGTTGGACCTGCAGGGGTGTTTTAGAGGTTAATAAAGTGGTGAAAGAGGGTGTTTTTGTATTTTATGCCAAATAAAGTTTTTTTCCGGTGTTTGCATTAATTTACTTTCACTTACAGATTAGTGTCTGAGATGCTGCCATTACTAATCTAGGACTTAGTAGCAGGTGTGGGCTCTTATTAACCACTTATTACCCCGATTAACACCACACCAGGGCAACGGGAAGACCCATGGTAAAGCGCTGAGCTTCTCACATCTGATAGATGACTGCAGGTTGGGGGGGGCGGTCCAATAAGCATGAACCTCCCCAGTCTGAGAATACCAACCCCCATCTGTGTTGCTTTATCTTGGATATCAAAATTAGGGGGACCGCATGTCAGTTTTTTAATTATTTATTTAAAGAATTAAAAAGAAAAAAAAACAGCCACGTGTGGTTCCTCTTATTTTGATACATAGCCAAGATAAGCGCAGAGCTGGGGG
Source organism: Anomaloglossus baeobatrachus (assembly GCF_048569485.1). NCBI lineage: Eukaryota > Metazoa > Chordata > Amphibia > Anura > Aromobatidae > Anomaloglossus > Anomaloglossus baeobatrachus. The sequence continues at coordinate 722,001,801 of NC_134354.1, forward strand.
CTGTAGCCTGTAACCGGATGCTTTATTTTTGCTTGGTATCATAATATGGGGGAACCCTACGCTAATTGTTTTATCCATTTATTTATTGTTATACCTCGATACTGACCTGCAGACAGCGCCTGTGAGTTATTGCAGTCACACGATGTCACACAGGCTGGGGGTGCGTCTGACTGCAACCAATCACAAACGCCAAGACAGCTGGTGGGCAGGAAAAGCAGTGCATATGCGATGAGATAATGCACGACACCAGAAGTGAATATGCGACCTGAAAGCAGTTTGCAGCTATGACGGAGCCACGGTAAGTATGAAGCCCTCGCTTCATTCTTATTTTCTTTATTTTTACTTTTTTTTTTAATTTCTCGAGTGCTGGATTTGGATCAAACACCAGAAATCCCAGGCCTGGGTCCGGCACCCGAATACCTTTGAAACCGCACGGATCCGAACTTTTACAATCCGGATCCGCCCATCCCTAGTCCTTAATTAATGGGAACCAACCACCAGGATTTGCACATATAAAGTAAAAGGTATTGCCACACTGGTGCTAGGATGGTGAATAAATGAAACCTTCACTTTCCAGATTGGATGTTTCATTGCAGTAAAATATTTTATCAAAGTTCGAGAAATCCATGCAGCAGTGGAAAAAGTGGTATGCGCAGTTACCGAATCTGGCGCCATTTTAATGAAGTGACTGAAATACTTCAGTTGCATAGTGCGCATGCGCCAGCCATAGTACTAATTGTGGCAACGGTGGAATCTATTTACATAGCGACCATGAAACCACACAGGGGAGGAATAATAAAGGAAGACCTGGCCCACATAGTCCAGCGCCACTGCACTCACTAAACAACTGGTGCACTGATTTCTGTAACTTTGATAAAACGTTTTACTGCACTGAAATATCCAATCTGGAAAGTGAAGGTATGATTTATTCACCATCCTTGTGCATGTACTTTATATGTGCAAATACTGGTGGTTGATTCCCTTTAAACTTGTGAAAAGGGTGGATGCCTCTGCATAGGAAGGATCAGAAAGCCCATACTCCTGATATAAAAAGTCGATAGATAAATTATTGTGGCATTATTTATTGACAGCATAAAAACCTAGAATGCTCTCTTATCAGGAGGCAGAATGATTTCATGTAATTTCAGGAGCTCTGCAATTGATTTCCGCGCAGTCTGGGGTGGAGAGTCCAGTGGGCAGTCCTAATTAAGTGATTGACAATTATTTCTGCAAACATACTCAAAGACAGTCAATCCAAGTAGGTGTCACGAGATATATGGAGATAGGACGGCGGCCGCTAAAGTGGCCCTCAGATCAGCGACCCTGTTCTGTCCCTCATCTCGGAGGTAGGTTTGATGGTAACCAGGTCTGAGCCCTCAGTGTAGCCCTGATCTTACTCCCGCTCTCCCACACTCTCGTGGCGGGCCAGGAAACACAAAGATGAAACCCCACAAAATGACACAACAAGGGACAACTAAAACTGATACACAAGACTCAACACACACAGGATAGACGTGTATTGGGAAGTAACGAAAAAGAGGAGGAAGTAACGCACAAGACGGAAACGCTCACACCACTCAAAAGTGCAGCACGGATCACCATGAGCAGGAAAAACACCAAGACCGGGATCGCAGAAGCTATCATTGGCACATACAGGAAGGAAGCCTTGCTTAATATAGGAAGGAGACAGCTGCACTTGGCAATCAGCAACCTGAGCATTTAGGTCCTGCTCACCAGTCTGCAATCCTGCAGAGCTGCAAACCAGTGAACCTGAACAAGCCAACACCCGCCTCTGGCTGAACAATGCAGAAGCCTCAGGTTGCTTGTCAGACTCTGTAATGTGAACAAAGTCTGACGCCACTGTGCCAGCAGATGTGTGCAGAGCTGAACATCGCATGACAGTAGGCCCAGCTAATAGACTCGTAAAACCACTGAGAAGAGAGATTAAAATGCACAAATCAGTTATATTGCATATTTCCCTATAAAACTATACATCAATCTGCTCCTCTCCTCCTGATCTATAAGCTTGCGGTCTGCAGATAGCACAGCATGTCCAAAGTGAAGGGTTCTGTTAAACATCTTTACACAAGTTTAAAGGAAACTACTTTTGCAAATGCAAATTGGAAATATGTCAAAATTTCGATGCAAACTTCTGATCAAAAGCTGCCTTACAGGAAACATGTCAAGATTCAAACACTACGATCTGCAGGCAGAATGTTATAGAGTAGAAGGAGGTGAGCAGATGCATATAGAGTTTGGGGGGAAAAAGCTTTAGTGTAACTGTATTCTTGTAATTAATTTCTCCTTCGCTGAGTTCGCGCTCATGGTGCGCTTAGGAGTCAGTTGGGTGATCCATGGTAGACTCTTCCCTCTACATGTGAACATACAGATTTATCTGTCAATCACCAATAGGAGAACTCACATGACTCCTAAACGTACAAAGGGGAGGGATTCAATAAAAAAAAGAAGATAATGGAGGTCCATTCACAGACACACAGGACTGATTTACTGGTCAATTTCCGGTCATTTTTGTTTCAACACATATGGTTCGGTGTGGCTATGGCATAACAAATGCAGTACTGTCAATCATTGCAGTGGGGGTGGAGCTAGCCAACAACATTGTGAGAGGATGTGTGTTTTTAACAGCAGAGGCCGCCCATGGTGCGCCAGGCACTTCATATGCACTTAATCCAAAAATAGAGTGAAAGGTTCCAGCACTCTGTTCTACCATATAAAGGAAGGACGTGTTCCGAAACGCGCAAGTCGGGGCCATGCTGGTCTGGAACGCTGTTTTTATTGTATTTTATGATACATGAAGAAAAGATATTTTTTATGGAACAATGGAGTGCTGGAACCTTTCACTCTATTGACTACTTGAGGACGCCAGCCATTTTCATGCACCTGTGGATCCATTGGACACTAGGCTGAGCTTTTTCCATTCCTCTTTCCCTCTGTATGCACTTAATCCTAGAGAAGATTTTCAAACTTCAATTTTCAAAGGTATGGCTCTTATTAAAACAAGTGTGCTAACTTTGAAATAGACTTCTGATCTTTAAGACTCCATTTAAGAACGTTCCCCTCTTACCTGATGGAATAGTGGGCTGTGAGTGACAGAGATCCCCAGGCCACTGGCGCACATGCCAAGCACCATATCATCGGGGGCGTCATTGCTGTAACACCGACACTTACTACGTATGAAGTCCTTGACAGCCGCTCTGCTGAACACCATACTGAGGGAAAAAGCAGAAAGTCTCAGATTACATTCTGTGCTAGAAACATCAAAAGGATTAAAGGGAATCGGTCAACAGGTTTTTGCTATGTAATCTGCAGATAATATGGGATATGGGCTGAAAAAGATTTCAGGAATGTGTCATTTATTTATTAAGTGGTGTTCTGTTGTTTACTTACAGTGAAGGTTTTATCACTAGGCTAGTATCATTGATGTGACTAACTGCCTCCTGTCAAGTTGTCCGATCATGCTCCCTCCTCTGATAAGCAGCTCACTGTCGATAGACAATAGATATAGGGAATCTGGTGTGGGTGGGTTTAGCTTTCTGAGCTCTGCTACATGCTATATCGAAGAACTCCGATTGTGCTACAACTTCTGCACTAAGTTAGTAATATATCCCTGGAATCAGGGTCTCGTTTCATACTTCATGCTGTTGTCATATAAGGTAGCAAAAACCTGATGACAGATTCCCTTTAAAGGCAATATGTCAGAAGGTTTTTACTATAGCATCGAAAGCAGCAGGATGTAAGAGCATTCACCCTGATTACAATGTTGTATCACTTACTAGACTGCTTAGCGTAGCTTTGATAGCATCCCTGTTTAATCTGCTGTAGATGTAGTAAGCGGTGTATAACCAAACCCACAACCCTGATTGGCAGCTTCCTGTGTACATTGTACTTTGTGAAGAAGCCGACAATCCGTGGTGAGGGGCGGGGGTTAGACATATTATCTTGGCTGCCTGGTATCAGACACTAAAGGCCACGTCTCACTAAGCGACATCGCTAGCGACATCGCTGCCGAGTCACGGTTTTTGTGACTCAACAGCGATCTTGCTAGCGATGTCGCTGTTGTGACATCCAGCAACGACCTGGCCCCTGCTGTGAGGTCGCCGGTTGTTGCTGAATGTTCTGGACTATTTTTTGGTTTTTGCTCTCCCGCTGTGAAGAACACATCGCTGTGTGTGACAGCGAGAGAGCAACGATCTGAATGTGCAGGGAGCCAGCTTCTGCGGATGCTGGTAACCAAGGTACACATCGGGTAACCAAGCAAAGGCTTTGCTTGGTTACCCTATATTTACCTTGGTTACCAGCGTCCACAGCTTCTAGAAGCCGGCTCCCTGCTCCCTGCACACATAGCCAAGGTACACATTGGATAACTATAAGCAAAGCGCTTTGCTTAGTAATCCGATGTGTACCATGGTTACGAAGCACAGCGTCGCTTCACGGGTCTCTGGTGGCTGATCGCTGTGGAGATGCTTTGGAGATCTGCCTGATTGACAGCTCACCAGCGACCATGTAGGGACGCTCCAGCGATCCCTCCCAGGTCAGATCGCTGGTGGGATTGCTGGAGCGTCGCTAAGTGTGACGGTACCTTAAGTCCTCTACTAATAATCTCGTAGTGAGAAAAACACTGATTGTAATAAAACTACAAAAAGCTGCTGAGCAAGGGACACATCCCTGAAATCAGGCTCTCTGCCCCTGTTCTCAGATTAAATAGCAAAACTCTGTTGACATATTCCCTTTAACATACCACCTACATTATTTTTTCTAATTAAACATATATACTATATATATACAATACTAAGCAGTTAACATTTTTGGCAATGGCCCTCCTATATCGGCAAGCGTAAGTATGTAGCCCTTTTCTATACTTATAAACTCTGCCTAGTAAATAGTTGCTAATGGCAAAGTGTTTTTTCTGGAATATACTTCTGACTATAATATGCAAGTGCATCTCAATAAATTAGAATATCATCAAAAAGTTAGTTTATTTCAGTAATTCAATACAAAAAGGGAAACACATATTATATTGAGTCATTACACACAGAGTGATCTATTTCACGTGTTTACTTCTGTTAATGTTGATTATGGCTTACAGCCAATGAAAACTCAAAAGTCATTATCTCTGAAAATTAGATTATATAAGACCACCTGAAAAAATTATTTTAAACTCAGAAATGTTGGCGCCTACTGAAATGTCTGTACAGTAAATGCCTCAATACTTGGTCGGGGCTCCCTTTGCATGAATTACTGCATCAATGCGGCGTGGCATGGAGGCGATCAGCCTGTGGCACTGCTGAGGTGATATGGAAGCCCAGGTTGCTTGATAGCAGCCTTCAGCTCGTCTGCATTGTTGGTCTGGTGTCTCTCATCTTTCTCTTGATAATACCTCATAGATTCTCTATGGGGTTTAGGTCAGGCGAGTTTGCTGGCCAATCAAGCACAGTGATACTCTGGTTATTAAACCAGGTATTGGTAATTTTGGAAGTGTGGACAGGTGCCAAGTCCTGCTGGAAAATGAAATTTCCATCTCCAAAAAGCTTGTTGGCAGAGGGCAGCATGAAGTGCTCTAAAATGTCCTGGTAGACGGTTGCACTGACTTTGGTCTTGATAAAATATAGTGGACCTACACCAGCAGATGACATGGCTCCCCAAACCATCACTGATTGTGGAAACTTCACACTAGACCTCAAGCAGCTTGGATTGTGGCCTCTCCACTCTCCCTTCAGACTCTGGGACCTTGATTTCCAAATGAAATGCAAAATTTACTTTCATCTGATAACAACACCTTGAACCACTGAGCAACAGTCCAGTTTTGTCTCCTTGGCCCAGGTAAGATGCTTCTGGCGTGGTCTATTGGTCATGAGTGGCTAGACACAAGGAATACGACAGTTGTAGCCCATGTCCTGTATACGTCTGTGTGTGGTGGATCTTGAAGCACTGACTCCAGCAGCAGTCCACTCCTTGTGAATCTCCCCCAAAATTTTCGAATGGCCTTTTTTTTAACAATCCTATCAAGTCTATGGTTATTCCGGTTGCTTGTGCACCTTTTTCTACCACACTTTTTCCTTCCACTCAACTTTCCATTAATATGGTTGGATACAGCACTCTGAACAGCCAGCTTCTATAGCAATAACCTTTTGTGGCTTACCCTCCTTGTGGAGTGTGTCAATGACTGTCTTCTGGACATTTGTCAAGTCAGCAGTCTTCCTTATGATTGTGTAGCCTACCAGACCAGACTAAGGGACCATTTTAAAAACTTCGGAAGCCTTTGCAGGGGTTTTATGGTAATAACTCTTAATTTTCTGAGATAAAGGGTTTTGGGGTTTTCATTGGCTGTAAGCCATAATCATCAACATTAACAAAAATAAACACTTGAAATAGATCACTCTGTGTGTAATGACTATATAATATATGTGTTTCCCTTTTTGTATTGAATCACTGAAATAAATTAACTTTTTGATGATATTCTAACTTATTGATATATATATATATATATATATATATATATATATATATATATATATACCGTATTTTTCGCTTTATAAGACGCACCTGATTATAAGACGCACCCCCAAATTTGGTGAAGGAATAGAGAATTTTTTAATAAATGGGGTCCGTCTTATAATGCCAGTGTCCGTCTGACAAATCATATAGGGTATATGTCCCTCATAGCCCCCCCCATCCTAAAATTAGCCCTCTGAATCTGGATATGGCCCAGTGATGCCACATGTCCCCTATGCCTGGCACACATCCTCTATGGCTGGCACACGGCCCACTGTGGCTGGCACACGGCCCACTGTGGCTGGCACACGGCCCACTGTGGCGGCACACGGCCCACTGTGGCGGCACACGGCCCACTGTGGCGGCACACGGCCCACTGTGGCGGCACACGGCCCACTGTGGCTGCACACGGCCCCATGTGGCTGCACACGGCCCCATGTGGCTGCACACGGCCCCATGTGGCTGCACACGGCCCCATGTGGCTGCACACGGCCCCATGTGGCTGCACACGGCCCACTATTGCTGGCACATGGCCCCATGTGGCGGCACATGGCCCACTATTGCTGGCACATGGCCTCATGTGGCTGCACACGGCCCACTATTGCTGGCACATGGCCCCATGTGGCTGCACACGGCCCCATGTGGCTGCACACAGCCCACTATTGCTGGCACATGGCCTCATGTGGCTGCACACGGCCCACTATTGCTGGCACATGGCCCCATGTGGCTGCACACGGCCCCATGTGGCTGCACACAGCCCACTATTGCTGGCACATGGCCCCATGTGGCGGCACACGGCCCCATGTGGCTGCACACAGCCCACTATTGCTGGCACACGGCCCCATGTGGCGGCACACGGCCCCATGTGGCGGCACACGGCCCCATGTGGCGGCACACGGCCCCATGTGGCTGCACACGGCCCCATGTGGCTGCACACAGCCCACTATTGCTGGCACATGGCCCCATGTGGCTGCACACAGCCCACTATTGCTGGCACATGGCCCCATGTGGCGGCACCCGGCCCATGTGGCGGCACACGGCCCCATGTGGCGGCACACGGCCCACTATTGCTGGCACATGGCCCACTATTGCTGGCACATGGCCCCATGTGGCGGCACACGGCCCCATGTAGCGGCACATGGCCCACTATTGCTGGCACACAGCTCCCTGTGTTATATATCGCCCCATGCTGCTGCTTTTAGGAAAATAAACTTTCCTTACCTTCTCCAGCATTGTCCTGTCTGTGTCCCCTCCTCGGGGTTGATCTCCAGCCTCCTGCATTTCCTGGTTCTCGGCCGGTCATGTGATCGGCACGGCAGAGTGAAATCTCTTGTGCCTTATCACAGCAGCAGGAGGGAGGCCTGGCAGACACGCTGGAGGAGGTGAGTAAAAAGTTTATTATTTTACTGTTTGCAGCAGCATAGGGGACATAGCTAACACGGGGGAGGGGGCATGTGCAATCAAAGAAGGGGCAGGCAGATATAATATACACTGCTGCCCCAGCCTATCGCCGCGGTGCACTTTCAGCACCATGGTGGTGGACAGCAGCTGTGCATATTATATGAGCGGGTGCAGGAGATCAAAGTCTGCTGCTCCCAGCTTTCACAAGTCCCCCAGCAGAGCTCCAGAGCTGCCCGCACCTCCCCTGGACTCTGTAGTGTGTGTATATATATATATATATATACACCCCCCCCCCCGTATATTCGGATTATAAGACGCACCCCCTACTTTCCCCCAAAATTTGGGGGAACAAAAGTGCGTCTTATAAAGCGAAAAATACGGTATATACATACATACACACACACACACACACACACACACACACACACACACACATATATATATATTAGTTAATTGTCTACTGTGCTTTGTCCTCCTGCATGTCTCAAGCGGGCTTTACACGCAGCGATATCGCTAGCGAGCGTATCCGCCCCTGTCGGTTGTGCGTCATGGGCACATCGCTGCCCGAGGAGCACAACATCGCTAACACCCGTCACACTATACTTACCTGCCTAGCGACGTCGCTGTGGCCGGCGAATCGCCTCCTTTCTAAGGGGGCGTTTCGTGCGGCGTCACAGCTGCGTCACTAAGCAGCTGCCCAATAGAAGAGGAGGGGCGGAGATGAACGGCCGTAACATCCCGCCTACCTCCTTTCTTCCTCATTGTATGCGGCCGCAGGTACAATGTTATTCCTCGTTCCTGCGGTGTCACAAGTAACGATGTGTACTGCTGCAGGAACGACGAACAACATCGTACCTGCACCAGCAACGATAATCGGGATAGGAACGACTGGACAACGATCAACGATATGGTGAGTATTTTTGATCGTTAACGGTCGTTCCTGCGGTGTCATACGCAACGACGTCGCTAACGAGGCCGGATGTGCGTCACGAATTCCGTGACGCCAACGACATCTCGTTAGCGATGTTGTTGCGTGTAAAGCCCGCTTTACAGGCAGCTGATATTATTCTCCATCACAAGGCAAGAGCCATACTAACAAGAAAAAAAGACTGTTGCTAACAAAACCTCAAGAACACAAGCCTTAAGTATTCTTCCCAGTTACATTTCTCCAACTAATCCATTTGATTAATGCACACAATTATAGGCATTAATCTGAACAAATGTTAACTCTTTTTAACATGTGCCAGGCTATGATGCCAAATGCTACAACTATAAGAAAATTGCCGAAAAAGACTCATTTGTTTTTCTACAATTGAAGCAGCCCAGGCAGTGGACGACATAAACATGGTAGTTTGTACTCTACGCGCCCACATATTATACGTCCATGTACTAAGTGGCATGGTTACATTTTTAGGAACAAACTAATTATTGCATGTCTTTATTATTTCCAGAACAAGTGCTCCTGACCATGTCTGGATAAACTTTGGGTCAGTTACAGGGGCTAAACATAACATTATATTTCCCAGCACATCACATTAACCTGAGAATAAGAAAATTATTCCCTTTAAACAACTTGGGTGAAGCTGGAGAAGGTGTAAGCACATCAGAAACATTTGGGTAAAGCTTAGGTGGAACAAAAAATATTCTTTCATCAGATGTGGTGTCCAAGAAGTAGATGCATCTCATGATGACCAATTTTGGGAAGTTATAATAACTCCAGGCAAATCTTACTTTTACTCTTTGCTAAGTTTGCGCATGGACAAGTGGGTCAACATAAAAAAAAAATGGTTCTCTTGAGTTTTTCAGTAGCAAAAACACATGTACAATGCACACAGCTGTATCAATATTATTTTCTCTTTGCAAATTCGGTTATTAGTAAAATATCCAAACTTTTTTAAGTTTGCAATAAACCAATGTCACAAGAAAAATAAAAATAGACCAATACACCCAATATAACAAAATGATTCTTAGTTTCATTCTATAGTGCAATATAACAAAAGGTTTCTCCATATTGTAGACAAAATGCTACTTTTACTGATTACTGCAGTCTCAGAATTATTCAACCCCTTCATGACAAACATTTTTATTACTTAGTAGAACATTTGCTGTAATGATCTGCTGCAAATGATGCACAACCGGACCCCAGCTTCTGGGAGCATTCTTCATGGGCAATGGTTTCCAGGTCACTTTTATGCCTGGCTTTGGATGCTACAATGAAATCCTGAGATCCTGCCAAAGATTTTCTATGGAATCTTCTATGGACTGTGATAACCACGCCAGAATCCTCCAGGATTTCTTCTGTAACCAACCCTTGGTGGACTTTGGGTTATGCGTGAAATCATTGTCGCCAAGCTTCAGATTCCAAATCAAAGGAATGATATTTTCTTCTAGAATATTGTGATACTTACTTGAATCTTGCTTTCCACATGCTGAAAGTTTCCAGTGCCAGAGAAAGAAAAGCAGCCCCACAGCATCACCAAATTACAACTGTAAGCATCACAGAGCTCCTGCCATGCTTCACTGTAGGCAGTGTGTCCTTTTCGGTATATGCTTCATTCTATTTACTCAAGTCCCAGCACTTCCAATCATGCACACTACGAAGCAGGGTGAATGCGTTCAGGCTTCAGAAAGGTTTAGTGCATATGACCGGAAGTGCTGGGACTTTTGATCATGTGCACTAACCATAAAGCCGAAGGTCTACAGTGGTGACAACGGACACAGGTACATGCTTCACCGCTTATGGCACTGGGCATTGAATAGCATGATAGCACACTCCTGTGGGTGCGCTAACATGCTAAGAGGGCAGACAAGTAGGGAGATATAACGCCCTTATGAGTAGTCCCTGTGCTCTGTAGCATATCATAAAGGATCTTTTGAAATACTTTTTCTAAAGATCTTTTTATCTATGCTACTTGATGCTGGGATAGTTAGACAGGGATCAGCAAAATGCAGCCAGAACTGCTTGTGGTTCTGGGTGCATATAGGACCTGACAGATTCACTTTAAGTAAAAGTATTAATCAGGCTGGGCTCACATGCTGTAGGGGAGAAGCCCCAACAATAAGGCTGCACTTGTGCAGACATACTGATTGGCGCGATCTTCACTGCAATATATGAACTCAACTTGATAAAAAAAAAAAAAAAAAAATTGATCACAGATTTTAGCCATCAAGTTGCAAGTTTCTCAGTCATCTTACTGTAAATATGTAGGTTTGGGATTATTTTCATCAGACACATACAGTGGTACCTCGGTTTGCTTTGATCTCGGTTATCGTTGGTTTCGGTTTTCGTCGATTTTTTCTACTAAAAATTTGCTGCGATTTTCGTTGATTGCCTCTGTTTTCATCTGTTTTTGTCGGCATGCTCACATGTATTTACTCTTTACATTAGTGTTTTATATTCATTTAATATTTTTATACTCGTTTCTTATCGTTTTTAGTATTAAACACTTTCTTTATTCCCTATAAAATGTGTTTTTTGTGTGTATTTTAGAGCGTCTAAAACGAATTAATTGGATTTACATTGATTCCTATGGAAATAATTGCTTCGGTTTTAGTCGGTTTCGGTTTTGATTGATTGTATTCAGACGGATAAATCAACGAAAACTGAGGCATCACTGTACTATGATCTATGATACGTTGGTGCAAAAAACTAACTTAATAGTCACAGTTTTCTCCATACTGATACAATTACAGCATTGTGACTTACTATTTTGTCCCCTAGTCTTGGTCAGCTGGATGTAGACCTAATCACTTACCTGGTAGCTCTCACAATATTTCAGATGGTCTCTTCAGGGAGGAAGGAGACGAACATTAGTGGTACCCATTGGAAGTAACAATCCTAAAAGTCAAAAATGGCTCTTTAACGAGCCTTTTCATATGGCCTAGGATTTATGCCAGATCACAACCTCAATTTGCAGACACTGTGTATCGGGATGATTGTCCCTCGTCAGTGCAAAGTATAAGATCTGATCTGGCTTTATAAGAAGCTAAAGTGGGGTCTAAGGGGAGACCTCCAACAATATTTCAGATCAAACAATCTACAACTTGTAGACTAACCACACTTGTTGCTTTCCTAATGAAAAAACTATTACAGCAAGATCCATAAATCACTAAATTGCACATTAGGCGTTTTCCTCTGCTGCAATGTACAGTCATTTACAAACCCCGAGGTTCTTGCTTTCCCACAAGCTTTGATATTATTTGCAACCACTGAAAAGGAAATGTAATTAAAATCCTGGATGATTTCTACTTGGAATATGCAATAAGTAAAGCATGAGTGCATTAAGTGGAGATAGTTTTGTGCATTTATATTGGAAACACATCAAATAGAAGGCATTAATCTCTTACCCGCCTCCACCGGTGATGTAACTGTAACCTCGCGCTCCTAATCCATAACCATACCGTTCTCCCAAAAACACAGGCTCATTACAATCATAGCAACTTAGCAGTTTCTGTAATCTCGGAAGACTAAAGAGGGAGGAAAAGAAAGGTTAAAAATTACATAAAAAGGTAGCAAAACCTTATTGAAGATCATACAAAACGCCTCTTTATTTATCTGGTGATTTTTCCAGGGCAAACAAAACAGAAAAAAATAAAGCAAAAAAAAACCCAACAACAATAAAAACAGATCTCAAGAGCACACAACTTTCTATATGTTATGACGAATTTTAGCATTTGTATGCCAACCCTCTTAAAGGAGTTGTGACTTTTGATGAAAGTCTGCAGTCACTCTATGTGACCGCAGACTAATGAATCCTCACAGTGATACACAATTAGGATTCACCGATATTGACGGTGAGATTTAGCGGTCCCGTGACAGTACATATTGGATTTGCATCCGCGCAGTCACGTGCCGACTAGAGATGAGCAAACCCGATGTTCGGTTTTTGGGCAGAACAGCAGCTAGGGTTCAGCGTTCAGAAGCTTTACATATGCTGACCACTGGTGCAAGCATTGCAGTGCTCTGGTATACTTGGTGCTCATCCCAGTGCGAGCTGCTTGCAGTGTTTGAACGGCTCACATTAGGGGTAACAATACTGTGAACAGATGTAGTGTGCAACCCCCCATAAAATGGAAAAACTCTACCCACCCTCCCTAGGAAGTACTCTGCTTATGGCTGCCTGTATGTGGTCGGAGACTCAAACTGCCAATCAGTGACTTCAATTGGGGTTCTGTCCAATTTTGAAGCAGTGGAGGTACGGTTCCGCTGCACCTGACGAACTGAACTTCCACGGGTTCGCTCATCTCTAGTGCCAACTAGACATTTTTGACTTCTCTCAATTCATTTATATTGAGAGAAGCCAAGCATGTCTTACGTGGCTGGTAATTATGGAAATCGCATATTTGCACTCACGTGACCACTTGCTCTCGCCAGCAATACCAGTGAATCCTAACAGTGTGCACGCTGCAGGCTGTCAGGATTCCGAAGTCTGCATTCACATAACCTGACGGCAGACTTTTATATGAAGCCCCTTTTAAATAAAAGGGCCTTTGGAAAAACTGCAATTTCTACTCTTGCTGAACGTCTCCCACTATGTGGTTAATAGGTTGTGGACATCTCTTAAAAGGGAACCAATCATCAGGATTTTCACATATAACCTAAAGAAAGCCAGTGCTATACTGGCACTATCAGGCTGATTCTATTCATACCTTTAGTTGTCAGCTCAGATATATAGGTTGTGAAACCCAAGAAAGTAAAGTTTATAAAATCATCAGCTTCTTGAGTGACAGCAGCTGAGGATCAGATAATAGCTGGGGGGAGTATTCATACTTACGCTAATTCTAACAGGGGAAGGGGATAAGTATTATACAATCGATTTAACTTTTCACTTGCAGAACCTGTGTGAGGTCATACTCATGTGACCAGAAGGGGCGGGGCCTCAGCCAACAGAAAAATGTTGCTTTGTGGTATGAGCTTTGTTGGCTAAGGCCCCGCCCCTTCTGGTCACATGGGTATGACATCACACAGGTCCTTCAAGTGAAAAGTGAATTGTTTGTATAATACTTATGCTAATTCTAATAGGGGGAGGGGATAACTATGAATACCACCCAGATATTATCTGATTGGCAGCTGCTGTCAATCAAAAAGCTGCTGATTTTATAAACTTTACTTTTTTGGGTTTCAAAACCTAAACATCCGAGCTGACGACATCCGAGCTGACCACTACAGGTATGTAGAGAATCAGCCTGATAGTGCCAGTATAGCCTTGGTTTTAGGTTATATATGAAAATCCTGGTGATTGGTTCCCTTTAAATTATTGCACTTAGGTGATTCAGCTCCACCAAAAGCGTAAACTCAAGTGCAGAGATGTGCTCTCCATAGACAAAGATTCATAAAATTATGGGTCATATTTAAAAAGTTCTGTGGTTTTATGGTTAAGGTCACGTAAGGCATACTTGTAGAAATTCAGTAGCAAAGTGTATTTTACCAAATCACTCACAAAGTAAAAAAAAAATTACTGTGAATTCAATCAACAAATAGAACTAAATGTGAGTATTATGTGTCTGGTAACAGACCATGTGCCGTAATATCTATAACTAATAGACTATTACACATCGCCATTGTCAAAGAAAGTTCTACCCTTCAGGTTAAGAAGATAGATACACAGCATGATTCCTGCTCTGCGAGCGACAACCACCTTCACAATCCGCTAACTATTCATGTTATAATCTCCCTGACCTCTTGGGTTCAAGGGTTTAAGTGTAATTTTTGGCATTCTGAGCAATCTGATCCAAAAAATACAGTTTTGGAAAGGTCCCGCAAAGGTCTTTTCAGACTCCTCATTACCGAGAAATACATTAAGAAAAGCATTTAAAGCAGTTTTCAGTGAAGCATTACATCTGTAATTAGCTGCAATGTCTTATTTCACGAGTCATGGACGAGAAGTTTGCATCCATAACATATTTGTAGAATGCTTGTAACCTGAAACCTGGCAAGGTCAATGGAAATTATATTACAGGGATGCTTGCTTCATCTATGATAATGTTGAATTCACGAATAAGATCACACATAGCGCCTAAAGCAGACTGATTAGTAATAAAACCTAAATAATATTATAATATATACAGTATATATATCATACAGTATATATACACACATATTATATATATATATATATATATATATATATACACATATATATATATATATATATACACATACACACACACTTATGTATAATATATATATATATATATATATGAACAACGACAAGGCAGAATCCAGCAATAACGTGAGCAATCCGGGATGCTGTTAAAAAATGTTTCTTTCTTTTTATTCATAAATTCATTAAAATATAATGGTCCAAGCAATTCAGAACAGCATTATCGCAGGAAAATAGCGCAGATAGGACTACGCGTTTCAGCGGTAAAATCCGCCTTCTTCAGGGTCCAGAATTCACAGGAGTGAGCTGGTCTACATTGTTGGACATATATATATATAATATATAGAGAGAGAGATACATATCTGTATATATATACCTATATAGATATAGATATAGATACAGTGCCTACAAGTAGTATTCAACCCCCCTGCAGATTTAGCAGGTTTGATAAGATGCAAATAAGTTAGAGCCTGCAAACTTCAAACAAGAGCAGGATTTATTAACAGATGCATAAATCTTACAAACCAACAAGTTATGTTGCTCAGTTAAATTTTAATACATTTTCAACATAAAAGTGTGGGTCAATTATTATTCAACTCCTAGGTTTAATATTTTGTGGAATAACCCTTGTTTGCAATTACAGCTAATAATCGTCTTTTATAAGACCTGAGCAGGCCGGCACAAGTCTCTGGAGTTATCTTGGCCCACTCCTCCATGCAGATCTTCTCCAAGTTATCTAGGTTCTTTGGGTGTCTCATGTGGACTTTAATCTTGAGCTCCTTCCACAAGTTTTCAATTGGGTTAAGGTCAGGAGACTGACTAGGCCACTACAACACCTTGATTTTTTCCCTCTTGAACCAGGCCTTGGTTTTCTTGGCTGTGTGCTTTGGGTCGTTGTCTTGTTGGAAGATTAAATGACGACCCATCTTAAGATCCTTGATGGAGGAGCGGAGGTTCTTGGCCAAAATCTCCAGGTAGGCCGTGCTATCCATCTTCCCATGGATCCGGACCAGATGGCCAGGCCCCTTGGCTGAGAAACAGCCCCACAGCCTGATGCTGCCACCACCATGCTTGACTGTAGGGATGGTATTCTTGGGGTCGTATGCAGTGCCATCCAGTCTCCAAACGTCACGTGTGTGGTTGGCACCAAAGATCTCGATCTTGGTCTCATCAGACTAGAGGACCTTGAACCAGTCTGTCTCATAGTCCTCCAAGTGATCATGAGCAAACTGTAGACGAGCCTTGACATGACGCTTTGAAAGTAAAGGTACCTTACGGGCTCGTCTGGAACGGAGACCATTGCGGTGGAGTACGTTACTTATGGTATTGACTGAAACCAATGTCCCCACTGCCATGAGATCTCCCCGGAGCTCCTTCCTTGTTGTCCTTGGGTTAGCCTTGACTCTTCGGACAAGCCTGGCCTCGGTACAGGAGGAAACTTTCAAAGGCTGTCCAGGCCGAGGAAGGCTAGCAGTAGTTCCATAAGCCTTCTACTTCCGGATGATGCTCCCAACAGTGGAGACAGGTAGGCCCAACTCCTTGGAAAGGGTTTTGTACCCCTTGCCAGCCTTGTGACCCTCCACGATCTTGTCTCTGATGGCCTTGGAATGCTCCTTTGTCTTTCCCATGTTGACCAAGTATGAGTGCTGTTGACAAGTTTGGGGAGGGTCTTAATTAGTCAGAAAAGGCTGGAAAAAGAGATAATTAATCGAAACATGTGAAGCTCATTGTTCTTTGTGCCTGAAATACTTCTTAATACTTTAGGGGAACCAAACAGAATTCTGGTGGTTTGAGGGGTTGAATAATAAATGACCCTCTGAATAAACTTTTCACAATTTAAAAAAAAAAAAAAAAGAAACAACATTCTTTTTTGCTGCAGTGCATTTCACACTTCCAGGCTGATCTACAGTCCAAATGTCACAATGCCAAGTTAATTCCGAATGTGTAAACCTGCTAAATCTGCAGGGGGTTGAATACTACTTGTAGGCACTATAGAAAAAGGGGGGAGACCCCGCTCACCTGATCTGAGATGAAATCCGGACCGTGCAAGGAAAGGAGGAAGGAAGCCTCCTAGCACAGGCAGAAACGAAGACAAAGTTTTCCAGCACAGGTCCAAAAATGGGTTAAAACTTGAAACTTTATTTCATGTCCATTAAAAAATTTCCATCAAGCAATCAGGAAAAAATACAGATAGGAGGACGCGTTTCGAACATTGTAGTTCTTAATCTGTCTCTAAAGAATACAAACTGACAGAATGGTTTAAAAAGACATGAGACCGGAGACTCATCTCCGGTCTCATGTCTTTTTAAACCATTCTGTCAGTTTGTATTCTTTAGAGACAGATTAAGAACTACAATGTTCGAAACGCATCCTCCTATCTGTATTTTTTCCTGATTGCTTGATGGAAATTTTTTAATGGACATTAAATAAAGTTTCAAGTTTTAACCCATTTTTGGACCTGTGCTGGAAAACTTTCGTCGTTTCTACTTGTAGGCACTGTATATATATATATATACATACATACATAGAGATACTTTCACAGCACAAAACATGGATAGAACTGTAGCTTGGTCCACTGACTGAGTGATAACCACAGACAAGGATTTCCTATTAAACACAATAGGCGTCGGTGAGTTTCCATAGTTGAACAGCTATCTTCCGAAATGCCTTCATACACAGAAGTGACCTGCCCAGAGAAACACTCCAGCGTTCTCAATGAGCAAGCCAATGCCAGGCTGCTTTGATGGTGGCTTATATCCTGGAAAACAAAAGGATCAGCCCTTGGGAATCCAACGTGCTGGATGCTTATTTTTACCTGTTTGGGGGAGAGTTGGCAAGTCCCCATCGACATTAGATTAACAGCTGATATTGCCAATATCAGTTGATTCATTCAATTTTAATCTAATGTCTTAATTGAAGCAATTTTAAGCTAAGCGGAGACTCACAAAAGGGGTTGCTTACTAACCAGGGCAACCGCTTCTCAATCCTGATGTTTGCCCCAGTAAAATGACAACAGTTATACTCACCTACAGTGCAGTTTCATGGGTGACAGCACTGGCTCTCCTGGGGATCACATGACATTATCATGTGATCCGGCAGCGAATCAGCGGCTACTGCACTCTCCCCAGCTTTGGACAAATCACATACATCCAGAGGAAGAGCGAGCGACTTCTCACTCACTTAATCCAAAGTATGCAACTTGACCAAAGGTGGAGAGAGTAAAGTGCCCGCCGACTGACCACAGGGACTGCATGACAATGTCACACTATCCCTAAGATATCCAGTGTTGATATTGATGCAACAACACCATAGGTGAATATAATTGTTATTTTACTGGGGAAACATTGAGATTGCAAAGAAGTTGTCACCCTTGAAATAGCACCACTAGCCTAATCAGAAGCGTAACAGTTCCTGGTATCAAATTTGCCCTATAGAAGAGTATGGGTCTGAGTTGCAATGCTAAGCAGATCCAATAGACAAAAAAGTCCCTGTTGTTCGACTGAACAAAAGGAAAACAAAAACATTTTTGTAATTCACACCTTTAATTACATTCCAAAATACAGCAACTTGCTAACACCACAAGAAATGACCGAATTCTTTCACCTTGCTCCAGCGGCCGGGTGAGTATTCCATGGCCGCTAGAAGAAAGAATTGTGAACCTCCTCCAAACTGATGAAATTCCTGGCGCCTCTTCTGATTTCTAGGCCCGGTACATCATTGTTCTGAAGCAATACATGCATGACATCGCACCACGCCGGCTAATCAGAAGAGGTGCCGGAGATACCAGCAGGTAGGAGGAGGTTCCCAGCACTTACAACTGGTGGCACATAAAAGTGTTATTATTTTCATTGCTCCCCTTGCTTGGCTCAGTCTGTACATGTGTCTCCCTCTCTTCGCTCTGTATATCGACCATTTCACCTGATTTATGGTATCTGGTTGCTGGCTGGACAATTTTTATAACGTTAGTTACTATTCCTCTAGAGGAGACAATACAGAAGTATATTTGCAATTGTTCACAACTTCTCATAAACATCCAATTTATATTAGACAAGTTATCAAAATGCATAAAATAAAGATATCAACGAAATGAAAGGCTCTATAAAGATATAATAATTAATGAGACTGTTCGAATTATGAGCCCACAAGGACGTTTTCTTCCTAGGATATCTCTTCTCATTCAGAAACAATGTTTGAAATTACTTTAATATGCTAAATGCCCAATCAGCTGATAAACCTAATTAAGATCATGGAAATAAAAAAACAAAAACATTGGCACTGCGCCTGCATGAAGTAACCACATCAAATGTCACATCACAGTAACCAACTGATATTGCATTGTTTTCATTGCTAAACTGATGTCTGCCATTCCTGTAGTCTTTTAAAGGGAATCTGTCACCAGGCTTTTTCCTCCCATCTAATAGCAGCCTGATGTAGGGGCAGAGATCCTGATTTCAGTGGTGTGTCCCTCATTTGGCTGCTTGCTGTTATTTTGATAAAGTCACGGTTATATTTGCTGTAAATCTACCAGTTCTCTGAATACTGCACTCTGCATAACCCCGCCCACACGACTGATTGGCAGCTTTATGTGTACACTGTGCATAGACAGAAAGTATTGAGTAATGTCATCACAGAATACAATATTTTTGGGACTATAAAACACAATTTTTAACAAGAAAAGCTCTGCTAAATAGTGTGTGCATCTATGGAGGCAGCTTCCTGTGATGAAAGAGAACACTGACACCGCGATCTCTCCGATCACAGACAGAACTTCTTTTTTCTCTGTTCCATGGAAGTGAGTGGAGGTGCACTGGGGTTCTCTAAGATCCGGAGGCGAGTGTATTCCTCTCTAAAGTTTGTCGCTATGAATACCCACTGAAGATCTATCTTCAGATTGTGAATCACAGTGCTCAGCTTACTCTTGACAGTAGTAACCTTCCACAGAATTGTGTATTCATTAACTTTATATCTTTTTGTTTGTATTATTGTTCTGTTTTTTTTTATTTTTGGGTAGAAATATCTGGAGTTTATCACATGTGTTGACTCAAATTTTCATGTTGGTGTTTCTAATCATGATAGTCTGAGGACTTTTTTTGTATACAAGGATTAAATCAAAGAAATTCTTCACTCGAGAAGGAAGATTGGAGCAGTGATACATCCACAGCATTAATGAGATATGCAATTTTGGTTTAAATCTCCGTTAATGACTGTTATTTCATTACATTTTCTTTTTTATGGAAAAAAAAAATATTCATGGGAATCTGATGAGGATAAATGTATGTGAATAAAATTGTATTCATTTGGTTTGGGCTGATATTAGAATAGGATTATCTTTAAGATGTATTTCAAAGGGGTGTGAATGTTTGTGAAAAAATGTTTTTGTTAATGGACAGGTGTAGAGGGATTTATTTAAAAAAAAAAATGTTTTTGTAAATTTTTTTTATATATCTTTCTTGCATTGCATTATACATTTTTTTATTTAAATATGTTGAATTTAGACATTGGTAATATTTTGTAAATAAGGGGTTAAAATTGATTTCCAGTAAGATTTTGATCATCATTATTGAAAACACTTGTTTTTGTAATGCCCAGTTGGGAACTACAGTGCCTACAAGTAGTATTCAACCCCCTACAGATTTAGCAGGTTTACACATTCGGAATTAACTTGGCATTGTGACATTTGGACTGTAGATCAGCCTGGAAGTGTGAAATGCACTGCAGCAAAAAAGAATGTTATTTCTTTTTTTTTTTATTTTTTTTTTTAAATTGTGAAAAGTTTATTCAGAGGGTCATTTATTATTCAACCCCTCAAACCACCAGAATTCTGTTTGGTTCCCCTAAAGTATTAAGAAGTATTTCAGGCACAAAGACCAATGAGCTTCACATGTTTGGATTAATTATCTCTTTTTCCAGCCTTTTCCGACTAATTAAGACCCTCCCCAAACTTGTGAACAGCACTCATACTTGGTCAACATGGGAAAGACAAAGGAGCATTCCAAGGCCATCAGAGACAAGATCGTGGAGGGTCACAAGGCTGGCAAGGGGTACAAAACCCTTTCCAAGGAGTTGGGCCTACCTGTCTCCACTGTTGGGAGCATCATCCGGAAGTGGAAGGCTTATGAAACTAGTGTTAGCCTTCCACGGCCTGGACAGCCTTTGAAAGTTTCCACCCGTGCCGAGGCCAGGCTTGTCCGAAGAGTCAAGGCTAACCCAAGGACAACAAGGAAGGAGCTCCGGGAAGATCTCATGGCAGTGGGGACATTGGTTTCAGTCAATACCATAAGTAACGTACTCCACCGCAATGGTCTCCGTTCCAGACGAGCCCGTAAGGTACCTTTACTTTCAAAGCGTCATGTCAAGGCTCGCCTACAGTTTGCTCATGATCACTTGGAGGACTCTGAGACAGACTGGTTCAAGGTTCTCTGGTCTGATGAGACCAAGATCGAGATCTTTGGTGCCAACCACACACATGACGTTTGGAGACTGGATGGCACTGCATACGACCCCAAGAATACCATTCCTACAGTCAAGCATGGTGGTGGCAGCATCATGCTGTGGGGCTGTTTCTCAGCCAAGGGGCCTGGCCATCTGGTCTGCATCCATGGGAAGATGGATAGCACGGCCTACCTGGAGATTTTGGCCAAGAACCTGCGCTCCTCCATCAAGGATCTTAAGATGGGTCGTCATTTCATCTTCCAACAAGACAACGACCCAAAGCACACAGCCAAGAAAACCAAGGCCTGGTTTAAGAGGGAAAAAATCAAGGTGTTGCAGTGGCCTAGTCAGTCTCCTGACCTTAACCCAATTGAAAACTTGTGGAAGGAGCTCAAGATTAAAGTCCACATGAGACACCCAAAGAACCTAGATAACTTGGAGAAGATCTGCATGGAGGAGTGGGCCAAGATAACTCCAGAGACCTGTGCCGGCTTGATCAGGTCTTATAAAAGACGATTATTAGCTGTAATTGCAAACAAGGGTTATTCCACAAAATATTAAACATAGGGGTTGAATAATAATTGACCCACACTTTTATGTTGAAAATGTATTAAAATTTAACTGAGCAACATAACTTGTTGGTTTGTAAGATTTATGCATCTGTTAATAAATCCTGCTCTTGTTTGAAGTTTGCAGGCTCTAACTTATTTGCATCTTATCAAACCTGCTAAATCTGCAGGGGGTTGAATACTACTTGTAGGCACTGTATATAAACCTGTTCTATATTCTCTTTGCTATATCTGAAGAAGGCTGCTTTTGTCGTAAAGCCAAAACACGTTATTTGGAATATTTGAAATGGATTGAAAAATTTGAAATCGAGAATTCACGAAGGAATACAAAGAAAACTTTATTGGGAGTGCCAGTATTTTCGAAATGGTTGCTGACCCATTACGAAGGTACCACCTGTTGGGAGTGCTCCCTAGATTTTGTGATATTGGAGGCAGCTTCCTGTGATGAAAGAGAACGCTGACACCGCGATCTCCCCGATTACAGAAATAACTACTTTTCCTTCTAGTGCGCCACACAGATTTAAGTGATCTGTGCAGAGCAGAAGAGGAAGCTGCCTTCCACCCTCTTAACTCGTGGACACTTCAGGTCACATGATCTGAAAGGTCCTTGCGTTAATCAGGTAAAGGGTCCTTCAACTGCTCAGCAAATGCAGCCTCCCAATCCCAGTAGCTTCCTCTTCTGCTCTGCACTGATCACATAAATAAGTGTGGAGTAGAAAGAGAGACCTGCAAAAATTGCAAGATGTGGTAATATACAGTGTGTGTTTTTGTATTAATGTGCGTTTGTATGTGTGTAAATGTGCATGTAGCAGAGCTGTGCATGTATATGTGCATGTTTAGCAGAGGTGTGTATATATGTGCATATGTAGCATTGCTGTGTGCGTATAATTCACACTGTAGAGAGACACCAACAATAGATTTATTACCTCCCAATTCTACACTAGTACATTAAAATTAGTAATGAGCGAGCACTACCAAGCTCAGGTGCTCGGTACTAGTAACTAGTGATGAGTGAGCACTACCATGCTCAGGTGCTCGGTACTCGTAACTAGTGATGAGCGGGCACTAACATGCTTGGGTGCTTGGTACTCGTAACTAGTGATGAGCGGGCACTACCATGCTTGGGTGCTCGGTACTCGTAACTAGTGATGAGTGAACACGACCATGCTCGGTACTCATAACTAGTGATGCAAGCCCTACCATGCTCGGGTGCTCAGTACTCGTAACTAGTGATGAGCGAGCACAACCATGCACAGGTGCTCACTACTCGTAACTAGTAATGAGCGAGCACTACCATGCTCGGGTGCTCAGTACTCGTAACTAGTGATGAGTGAACACTACCATGCTCTCATGCTCTAGTACTTGGTACTCTTAACTAGTGATGAGTGAGCGATACCATGCTTGGTAACTAGTGATGCAAGCACTACCATGCTCGGGTGCTCAGTACTCATTACTATTGATGAGTGAGCACTATCGTGCTCAGTACTTGTAACAAGCATTTTGATGCTCGGATGGGCTTGACTCGTTTAATGATTATAATGGAAGTCAATTGGGAAGTCAAGCATTTTTCCGGAAAATTTCCTATAAAAATGCTCGAGTCCCCCATTGAGTTCTAATATTCTCTGTAAACGAGTCGATCCTGTCCGAGCATCAAAATGCTAGTTACAAGTACTCAGCACCCTAGTATGGTAGTGCTCGCTCATCACTAGTAATGAGTACAGAGCACCCGAGCATGGTAGTGCTCACTCACCACTAATATTTATCCCTCCACTTTACACCACCAGGGAAGTTTTAAATAATTGGAAATTTTTTTTTTGCTATTTTCTGCTGTCTAAACCTAGGGTGTGTTTTATCGTAAGAAAAATACGGTAAGTAATTTTCATTTTATTTGTACATTTTAATTTTGCAAATCGAAAAAAGTTCCACACAGGGAAAACATTCTGCATTGAGAAACACTAAGTACTATGCACAAAATGCCCTTTTTTATTTTTAAAATGTAGTGAATATATGAAGCCATACCTGATCAGGGTATCATCATCCACTACCACTAGCCACCGTGCAGGTAATACATTCGATTTTAGAAACCGCTCCAAAATAGCAAAGGTTTTCCCACAGTGTCCTGCAATTACAAACAGAAAGTTTTGTTTTAAAAAGATGCGCAATAAAACTAAAGTATTGTGAATACAGCCCTTTCGGCCATCTTAGTCTTCCTTATTCTGAAGCTGCGGTGCATGACGCGTTTACGTCATACACTCGAGCCGGCATTGAGGTCCTGCGCAGGCACACTTTGATCTGCCCTGCTCAAGGCAGATAAAAGTATTGTAGTGTATCTGCGCAGGACCTCAATATCGGCCTGTGTGTATAACGTAAACACGTCATGCACCGCGGCTTCAGAATACGGAAAACTAAGATGGCTGAAAGGGGAGGCGCCGATCGCGGAGAACGGCGCCACCCACCCGACTGTTGAGCACCGGAGCGACCTTCTAGGTGAGTATTATAAATTGTTTTTTGCATTATACCCAGCGGCCTGGGCTCTTATATACAGCATTCCAACATGCTGTATATAACAGCCCAGTGGTGGTGGCCGCAGCCTATAGGGCGAAAAAGTGGTGTTAGGTTCCCTTTTACTCTCTATATAAATGCATTTACTGATACAGATACAGAGAGGGCCCCCCCCTCGCATGTACAGTAAAATATATATATATATATATATATATATTAGAGGGTTAAGGCCACTTTACACGCTACGACATCGCTAAAGCGATCTCGTTGGGGTCACGAAATTTGTGACGCACATCTGGTCGCTTTAGCGATGTTGTTGCGTGTGACACCTATGAGCGATTTTGCATCGTCGCAAAAACGTTCAAAATCGCTCATCGGTGACATGGGGGTACATTCTCGAATATCGTTGCTGCTGCAGTAACAATGTAGTTCGTCGTTCCTGCGGCAGCACACATCGCTCCGTGTGACACTGCAGGAATGAAGAACCTCTCCTTACCAGCCGCCGCCCGTAATGCGGAAGGAAGGTGGTGGGCGGGATGTTACGTCCCGCTGATCTCCGCCCCTCAGCTTCTATTGGGCGGCCGCTTAGTGACGTCGCTGTGACGCCGTATGGACAGCCTTAGAAAGGAGGCGGTTCCCCGGTCACAGCGACGTCGCTAGGCAGGTAAGTAGTGTGACGGGTTTGGGTGATGTTGTGCGCCACGGGCAGCGATTTGCCCATGTCGCAAAACCGATGGGGGCGGGTACCCACGCTGGCGATATTGGTACCGATATCGCAGCGTGTAAAGTGGCCTTTAGACATTGACATGTGGCGTAACTTCCTCTCCTAACTTTCGTACTTTCTCCCATAGAAAATCGAGTGTCAGACTCCATACTCTACTAAATTTTAAGACAACTATAAAAAATGCACAATATGGTATATAAAATGTTAAATATAGGTGACATTTTGTTTATTACTTTTGACACTAATTCAATATTTTGCATTTTCACTTTTACTGTTATTCAAAATGTAAGTGGCTATATTATAAAAAGAAGAAAAAAAAAAGTGATAAAAATCACAAGTGAAATACAAAGCAGCTCAGTATCAAAAAGGTAATGCACTTTGGAAAAGAAATTTAACAGTTTGTCCCACTTCATATTCACTAGGAGATGCAGGAATAGAACATTATAATCGATGGAAGGTTTATAGACTAGTACAATAAAAGAGTAAAGAGGACAACATAAGTCCTGGTAAGTATGTCAGCAAATCGCTGGCTGAGATCATTAACGATACTAGAATTAATTAAGAACAAATACCACGTGCCCAGAAAACGTGTAAAGGCCGCTTTACACGCAGTGACATCACTAAACGAGATATCACTGGGGTCACGGAATTCGTGACGCACATCCGGCCTAGTTAGCAACGTCGTTGCGTGTCACACTTACCTGCGACTGCTAATGATCTGAAAAGTGCCAAAAATTGTTGGTTGTTGACACGTCGTTCGTTTCCCAAAATTCGTTGCTCGTTTGGTAAGCAGGTTGTTCATCGTTCCTGAGGCAGCACACATCGCTAAGTGTGACACCTCAGGAACGACGAACAACACTGTACCTGCGTCCTCCGGCAACGAGGTGGAAGTGACGCTTCTATTGGTGGCCTGCTGTGTGACGTCGCTGTGACGCCGCACGAACCTCCCCCTTAAAAAAAGAGGTTGTTCACCGGCTACAGCGACGTCGTTAGGGAGGTAACTTCGTGTGACGCGTACCAGCGATAACGTTCGCCACGGGCAGCGATTTGCCCGTGATGCACAAACGACGGGGGCGGGGGCGAACGCTAGCGACATCGCTAGTGATGTTGCAGCTTGTAAAGCGGCCTTAACACATAATTAAAATAAATGCAGGAAATACTATAAAAACAGTGGAAATAACCCCTTCACCCTCCAACTTGTTTTCACCTTCCTGACCAGGCCAATTTTTCAATTATGACCACAGTCACTTTATGAGATTATAACACTGGAACACTTCAACGCATCCCGGTGATTTTGAGACTGTTTTTTTGTGACATATTTTACAGGTAAATTTAGAACAATATATTTTGTGTTTATTTGTAAAAATATCAGAAAGTTGGCGAAATGTTCTACATTTTTATTTTTATGCCCTTAAACCAGAGAGTTATGTCACACAAAATAGTTAATAAATAACATTTACCAAATGTGTACTTTACATCAGCATCATTTTTGAAACATAATTTTAGAAGGGTTAAAAGTAGAGATCAGCGGACTCGCAGACACTTGGGATCGACTGTTCGAATCAGGTTAAAAAAAAAAATCTGGTTCAAACGTGGACGGACGCTGGTGCCCATACAAGTCTATGGGGGGACTCGAATCTGGCGCTTAAAAGTGGTGGTAGAAGGGATAGGGGTATTCGTACAAGCGCTCTATACTTACTGGTCTCCGTACAGCTCATTATCTTCATGCATATGCACTGCTTCCCTCACCCACTGGCAGTCCTGGCGTCTCTGATTGGTTGCAGTCACACAGCACCTCCAGCCTGCGTGACAGTGTTTCTGACTAGAACCAATCAGAGGCACTTGTGTGTGTCTACATTGATATAAAAATAAATTTAAAAAATTGGTGTAGGTTACCTTATTATGATACCCAGTACAGAAAACGCAAATGGATATAGACTGCAGCCCCCAGCCATGTGCTTACCTTGGCTGTGTATCAAAATAAGAGGAACCGCATGTGGGTTTTTTTTTAATTATTTAAAAAAATAATTTGAAAACAGTGGCGTTACCAGCAGCGATGAGAGGTGACGTCACTCAGGTTATTTGCGGTCACAGCTCCAGGTTCCCACGGTCCTCCACCTGTGATCTCAGGTAACCTGACCTCAGGTGAGGTCACTCAGTTCAAGGACATCACCTGAGGTAAAGTTACATGTCACAGGTGGAAGACCATTGGAACCTCCAGTTGTGACTGCTAATAACCTGAGTGATGTCACTGCTCATCGCTCCTGCAGGTCATTCTCTGCCTGAACCTCACAGCAGGCAGCAATGTTCTATGCCTGCATGCTGTCACTTCAGATGTAGCATAGTTGGAATTGTCATGGGACCTCGTGTGGATTATGCTTGGCCTGGGTGTTTTGGGGGTTAGGTTTATAAAGGGATGAAAGCCGGTGTGTTTTTTGTATTTTATTTCAAAAAAAGGATTTTTTTTCCGGTGCTTGTTTTTCTTTTCTCTTACAAATTAATAATGGGGGTATCTCATAGACAACGGTCATCACTAATCTAGGGCTTAATGGCAGATGTGAGCTGTTATTAACCCCTTATTACCCAGATTACCACCACACCAGGGCAATCGGGACGAGCCAGGTAAAGTTCCAAGATTATCCCATCTAATGGCTGTGACAATTCTGGAGGGCTGCAGGCTGCTATTTTTAAGCTGGGAGGCCCAATAACCATGGGCCTCCCCAGCCAGAGAATACCAGCTCCCTACAGTCGGCTTTAAAATGGCTGGATATGAAAATTGATGGGGGGGAACTGCACGCCATTTTTTTGTTTATTTTGATATACAGCTAAGATAAGAGCACAGCTGGGTGCTGCAGCCTGTAATCGTATGCTTTATCATTGCTGTGTATCATAATATGGGGGACCCTCTGTCAAGTTTGGATGTATTTATTTTTACATCAATCTAGATGCACATATAGCGCCTCTGATTGGTTGCAGTCAGACAGGCTGTCACACAGGGTAGGGGCTCTGTCTTGCATATGTATGAAGATAATGAGCGGCTCCGGAAGCAGAGTTACTGTCACGCATAGTCTTTCTTTTTTCTTTGATTCTTTTTTTTTATTACCTGGGTGGCCAGATTCATATCGTTACCTGGCATTCCCTGAGAACTCGGGGCCTGGGGTTGGTGCTCGGGTTCTTTTGAAACTGCGCAGATCTGGCATTTTACAGTCCAGGTTCACCCATCACTAGTTAAAAGTTTAATCAGCAATTTCTCATGTTTCCAACAAAATTTATAAAACAATTTTTTTTTAGGCACCACACCACATTTGAAATGACTATGAGGCCTATGTGACAGAAAATACCCAAAAGTGACACCATTCTAAAAACCATTCTAAAAATATCCTCCTCAAAGGAGGCTGATGACAGTGAGAACGTCAGCAGAGAGAAAGTGCATAAGCAAGGCAGAAAATTGTTCAATGAAGGCTTTGGCCGGGCCTGGGGGTCAGTATATGACGACCACTTGGAGGCAGGGGGGAGAAAAGATGCGGACAGAGTGCACTTCAAAAGAAGGGAGGATAAGGCAGGGTAGAGGTGGGATTGGGTTAAAGCGGCAGTTGTTAGAAAGATGGAGACCCACTCCTCTACCCTGTCTATTGCTCGGGTGAGGAGTGTGGGTGAAGTGAAGGCCACCGTAGCACAGCGCAGCAGGGGAGGCAGTGTTGGAGGATGTCAGCCATGTTTCGGTGAGGCCCAGGAAGGATAGATTGCTGGATGTAAAGAGGTCGTGAATGATGTGCAGTTCATTACAGACTTAACCAGCATTCCAGAGCGATCCATAGAAAAGGAGCGGTGGAGTGGGTGAGAGGGGAACAGATTTTTATATTGGTGAGGTTGCAGGAGTTTCTAGTAGGTGGGGAGTGATACGTACAGATATACACGTTTATGCAGAAAAAAATAAATGGTAGGGCTTCTTTAATTTGTTTTTCAGCCAGCAGTAGACAGAGCAACACACATAGGTTATAGATGAAACTGGAAATGTTTTAATGAAACCCCATTGCAAATACACAGGAAGGATGTGACAACTCAGCAGAACTTCGGGATAGCACAGCACTTCTGGCAGGGTGGTGCACAAGTAGGTTCAAAACCCATATGTCGTATCAAGCAATACTTGGCCCGCAATGTGCGATTTTGTTCAATTTACTTTAAAAATACAGAAATGAAACAAGTACAAAACACCTATTACATCAGTGGTGGATGCCGCGGTCTGCACACAGCGCTCTAACATCCTGATGGAGTGATAATTAAACATGTCTGCACACGGATGAAGGTCGCCTGACCAAAACATTTGTGCCCATTTAATTTCTGGATATTTCAAATAAATCCACAATCACCTATTGAGTATTACTTGATACAACCTAGCTGAACTGGCACAAGAAATATAACAAGCAGCATAAGAAATGTTATCAAACTATACAAAACTAAATGCTAAAAACATGATGGGACTCTTCAGAATAGTTTTCAAATAGGTTCTCTCAATTCATTCTCTTTAGCATGCGTTCCAGCAATTGGCTAAGCACAGACTGTAAAGTTCCTGAAAGAATCTGCTGATGGAGGAGTATAACACTAGCCTCCTCCGAGTAAAAAGCAGCTAAATAATTTTTCAATTGAAGGTTGGTTCAAAACTTCCTCCAACAGCAACCATTGTGTGGACAGGAGAACTGTGCAGTCTGTGAGGAAGGAGGAGAACCTGCAACAAAGTCCTCTGCTCAACATATACGTGAAACTAAAAATAAAGTGGACAACCCATTTAAAGAAGCCCTACCATGAAGTTTTTATTAATTAAATGTCTGTATATATGCATGTAACCTAGTGTGAGTGTATCAATATCCTCACCTATGGCTGCTCTCTCTGGTGTCCAGCGCCGCTCTGCTCCTCTTCTCAGTGATGTCACCGCTGCTCTCACCAATGTCCAGCGCTGTTCTGTTCCTCTTCTCAGTGATGTCACCGCTGCGCTCTCCGGTGTCCAAGGCCGCTCTGCTCCTCTTCTCAGTGATGTGCTCTTCAGACTCTCTAGATCACTCTATGCTCTATGCATATGAGCCGGAAGTTTATTTTACAACGTAAGTCTATGGTGCCTTGTCCTGACGCTTTATTGACTTAAGCGGGCTTTACACGCTATGAGATCGCTACAGCGATCTCGTTGGGGTCACGGATTTTGTGACGCACATCCGGTCGCTTTAGCAATGCCGTTGCGTGTGACACCTATGAGCGATTTTGCATCGTCGCAAAAACGTGCAAAATCGCTCATCGGCGACATGGGGGTCCATTCTCAAATATTGTTACTGCAGCAGTAACGAAGTTGTTCCTCGTTCCTGTGGAAGCACACATCGCTCCGTTTGACACCGCAGGAACGAGGAACCTCTCCTTTCCTGCCTCCCGGCCACAATGCGGAAGGAAGGAGGTGGGCGGGAGGTTCGTCCCGCTCATCTCCGCCCCTCCGCTTCTATTGGGCGGCGGTTCAGTAACGCTGCTGTGACGTTGCTGTGACGCAGAACGAACCGCCCCCTTAGAAAGGAGGCGGTTCGCCGGTCACAGCGACGTCGCACGGAAGGTAAGTAGTGTGACGGGTCCGGGCGATGTTGTGCGACACGGACAGAGATTTGCCCGTGTCGCACAACCGATGGGGGTGGGTACGCACGATGGCAATATCGGTACCGATATTGCAGTGTATAAGGCGGCCTTTACATTGTAATATTCTGAGTCATGCAGAGCGTGACCTGGAGAATCTGCAGAGTTGATATGCCGCTAAGAAGAGGAGCAGAACAGCTCCAGACACCGGAGAAAGTGTCAGTAGGAGAGTATATTAACACACTGACACTACATTACAGGCACATACAGAGATTTAATGAATACAAAGCTTCTTGGGAGGGCTTCTATAACATAAAATACAACTTCACCCTCTGCTTATAACACAGAAGAGTGATTTTACATAAGCATCAATGAATGGACAATGTGTAATTTTACCTCTTTCAACATTTGGAATTCCAAGGTCGATTGTAGGAATTGAGGGTTCGGCAAAGTCACTATAGTATTCAAGGTGCACAGCACTTTTTTCCCAAGTCTGTTTCACAACAGGTACTGAAAAAATACAATATAGGATGAAGTGTTATTCACTACAAATTATACAATATATACAACACGTCACATACTGTAGGTTAATATAGAATGTACAGTGGGTATGGAAAGTCTTCAGACCCCTTTAAATTTTTCACTCTGTTTCATTGCAGCCATTTGGCAAATTCAAAAAAGTTCATTTATTTCTCAGTAAAGGATACTCTCTCCCCATCTTAACAGGAAAAAAAAAACCAGAAATGTAGAAATTTTTGCAAATCTATTAAACAAGAAAAACTGTAATATCACATGGTCATAAGTGTTCAGACCCTCTGCTCAGACAGGTGTGAAAAACTTGTTGCATCATTCCCAAGAAGACTCAAGGCTGTATTAGCTCAAAACGATGCTTGTACTCAGTACTGAGCAAAGGGTCTGAATATTTATGACCATGTAATATTTCAGTTTTTCATTTCTAATAAATTTTCAAAAATTTCTACAATTCTGTTTTTTTCTGTCAGGATGGGGTGCAGCGTGTACATTAATGAGAAGAGAAAAAAAACTTTTTTGAATTTACCAAATGACTGCAATGAAACAAATCTTGCCACAATTCTGTCTCTGAGCTCCTTGGGCAGTTCCTTTGACCTCATGATTCTCATTTGGTCTGACATGCAGTGTGAGCTGTGAGGTCTTCTATAGAGAGGTGTGCACCTTTTCAAATCAAGTTTGACCAGATTAATAAAACACAGCTGGACTCCAATGAAGTTGAAGAACCATCTCAAGGAGGATCACGAGGCAATGTACGGCATGTGACTTAAATATTAGTGTCTGAGCAAAGGGTCTGAATACTTATGACCATGTGATATTATAGTTTTTCTTGTTTAACAGATTTGCAAAAATTTCTACATTTGTTTTTTTCTGTTAAGATGGGGCGAGAGTGTACTTTACTGAGAAAAAAAAAAGAACTTTTTTGAATTTACCAAATGGCTGCAATGAAACAGAGTGAAAAATTTAAAGGGGTCTGAATACTTTCCGTACCCACTGTAAATATAAAATAGAACAGTGTCCTGTAAGTAACTTGCCATTATTTTATATGTCTTTTGCCTTTTTTAGGTCCAAAATACAGTATGGCATAACTTCATGACATATCTATATAGCAATTGGAGCTCTGTTTGTTGACGCAAAGCTGCAAATTTCCTGGATAGAAGATGTACAAATGGTAGAATTCTCCCTCCAATACAAGGAGCTTCATAGTACATTGGATACTGTTCAATTCCATTTGGAAAATGTAAGCTACCAAGAACCATATACAGTGGTGCCTGCGGGCAACACAAATTTATCATTACATGTAAAATCTATTCCCAAGTAGGGATAAGCAAACACCAACTGTAAAGGTACGTGCCCACGATCAGAACCCTCTGCGGGGCCACGAGTCTCCTCCGCAGGAGACTGCAGCTGCTCATGCCCACGATCAGGGTTCAGTGCGCTGCGGTCTCTCGCTTGTGTTCTCCCTATGGAGGATGCTTGTGACTCCACAGCAAAGAATTGACATGCTGCGACTCAGGAAAGCTGCACTGCAGGTCATTTTTCACTACAGGCCGTACACGCACAGTGGGCATGGGATTTCTAGAAATCCCATCCACTGTGCTTGTACTGTACAATGCAGTGTTTTGGAAGCAGCGAAAACACTCTGCATCCAAAATGTTGTAAACAGATAGCGGGCACGTACCCTAAAGTTCAGGGTTCATATCGAACACCGGGTGTCTGTGCCTGTTATCAGCATCATTTTGATTGGTCTTCTGTAGTTTGTGACTTGCTGGCTGTTCCAGTGTTTCATGGAGCACGCCGGAGGTCACTCTTATGAGCTTGTTCTGCCTCTCATAGACTTGCGTTGAAAACTTGTGATGTAAACTCTGACTTCTGGCAAGTTAGAAGTTACAGTCACAATGTGGCACTGTGGGACCGAAGATGCTGGGGGGAGAGATCACATGTATATATAAGTAAGGGCAGGGACTTTAGATTAAGAGCACCACTTTAGTGCATGAAAAAAAAAAAAAAGCTGGAGTGGTACTTTAAACGGTTTAACCACTATCACCTTCTCAATGACCATATTTCCACCTTGTTAAATAATATGGATGTTTGGTTTGTCCAAAGGAGAGAAGTAAATATGTCAAATGAGACGGGGAGAACCAGTGCTGACATGGCTGGAATAGAGTCGGAGGGGAGTAGAGCAATTACTTTATTGGGGGGAAACAAGAATTGAGAGAAGGTTGTTCGAATAGTAAACAACCCCTTTAAATTTAGATATTGTAGAATGGAAGGGGTTAAAAAGTAGAAAACTATTTTTGCAGAAATATATTACAGCATTTTCATTTTCTTTGTTGGTGTACACAAGTGACTCGTTTCGGCTATAAACACAGTCTATAATTCAAGGAACTGTGATACAGTGGTTTTACATATGAATGTGCAGATTTATCGCTTCTACTGTGATGTCGGCTTTCATTATTTTTCTGAAAGTGAAACATAAGACGACAACAAACTGCCCTTTTTTTCCAACAATAATAATATATCCTATCAATTTACCCAATAGCATTCTATATCAGAAGAAAACAAAACATACTTCTGTCTTTGTGAAACTTTTTGCATGTTTTCACAGCAACAAATATCTCTTCTGCCTTCACTGGTTTGCCCTAAAAAGAGAAAACAAACACTGTAAAAACAAAGTTTACATAAAGTTAGCTTTCAAAGGGGTTGACAAATTAGAAAAATAAATAATATTAGTAGAAAGAAAAAAAAACATTGGCAAAAAGCAAAAACATAAAATAAACAAAACGCTACTCTCTAGCACTGATGCCCTGACAGCGTTCGCTATCATTTGTTGTAAGCATCCAATCAGTGACAGCATTGGTCACATGCTGTATGATACCGACATTACCACTAGGGATGAGTGGACCTGTAAAAGTTCGGTTCAGTGGGTTCATCCGGACTGTAGGTAAAGTT
This sequence comes from Anomaloglossus baeobatrachus, assembly GCF_048569485.1. Classification (NCBI taxonomy): domain Eukaryota; kingdom Metazoa; phylum Chordata; class Amphibia; order Anura; family Aromobatidae; genus Anomaloglossus; species Anomaloglossus baeobatrachus. The sequence goes on from NC_134354.1 coordinate 722,036,132, forward strand.
CGGCTCCAGACTTGACCTGAACCTCAATGGAAGTCACTAATTGGACAGTTCAAGTTTCTGCCCACATGCAGCTAGCCATATACAAGTTTCTTCCGAAAGAGGATGGGCGGGGTTTTTCCATTTTTTTGCGGGGGGCACACCTCATCCGATAACACTGTTTACTTCGAGTGAAATCCATTCAAAAACTGCAGAAGGCTCGCACTGGGTTGAGCACCAAGCGTTCCGGAGCACAGCGATGCTCACTCGAGTGGTCTGCATATGTAACGCACCCAAACTCTGAACTCAAACCAGTTCACTTATCTCCAATTACCACTAGAGATGAGTGAAACTGAAGTTCAGTGTTTGGTACGAACTCAGACTTTTCCAAGAAAACAAAGTTCGGGTTTGGAGTTAGAGTGCTGGACATATGCAAACCACTCGCTCAAGCATCGCTGTGCTCAGGTACGGTCGGGGCTCAGCCCAGTGTGAACTGCTTTCAGTGTTTGAACGGGTCGCACAGGGGGTAACAACAGCATGATCAGATGTAGTGTGCACCACACAAAAGATACCTTACACACCCTCACCCAGAAATGTTCTGTTTATGGCTGCATGAGACCCAAACTGCCAGTGACTTTAAGTGAAACTCAGGTCAAGTCTGAGTCCATAACTGAACTGTAAAAAAGTTTGTCTGGACTCGCAGAACCCAAACCTCTATAGGTCCGCTCATTTCTAATTACCACTTGTATGAGACCCAAAATGCCAGTAGTAATGCACTTGAATATTACGGACTGAATGAATAAAAGAGGATCTGTAGGACCGGGCAGTGGCCACTACACAGTTGACAGAGGTGCTCTGCTCAGTTCCACAACTGTGAACATCAGGCTGCCATAGACATTCAGGATATCACCCTCAAAGGGATAGGGCATCAATATAAACGTAGTAGAGTAACCCTTTCAGGTGTAGAACTGGTACAGTGCCTTGCGAAAGTATTCGGCCCCCTTGAATTTTTCAACCTTTTCTCACATTTCAGGCTTCAAACATAAAAGATAAAAAATTTAATGTTATGGTGAAGAATCAACAACAAGTGGGACACAATTGTGAAGGTGAACGATATTTATTGCTTATTTTAAACTTTTTAAAAAAATAAATAACTGAAAATTGGGGTGTGCAATATTATTCGTCCCATTTAAGTTAATACTGTTTAGTGCCACCTTTTGCTGCGATTACACCTGCAAGTCCCTTGGGGTATGTGTCTATCAGTTTTGCACATCGAGAGACTGAAATTCTTGCCCATTCTTCCTTTGCAAATAGCTGGAGCTGAAAGAGGTTGGATGGAGAGCGTTTGTGAACTGCAGTTTTCAGCTCTTTCCACAGATTCTCGATTGGATTCAGGTCAAGACTTTGACTTGGCCATTCTAACACCTGGATACGTTTATTTGTGAACCATTCCATTGTAGATTTTGCTTTATGTTTGGGATCATTGTCTTGTTGGAAGAAAAATCTCCGTTCCAGTCTCAGGTCTTTTGCAGACTCCAACAGGTTTTCTTCAAGAATGGTCCCTGTATTTGGCTCCATCCATCTTCCCATCAGTATTAATAATCTTCCCTGTCCCTGCTGAAGAAAAGCAGGCCCAAACCAAGATGATGCCACCACCACGTTTGACAGTGGGGATGGGGTGTTCAGGGTGATGAGCGGTGTTGCTTTTACGACAAACATATCATTTGGCATTGTGCCCAAATAGTTTGATTTTGGTTTCATCTGACCAGAGCACCTTCTTCCACATGTTTTGGTGTGTCTCCCAGATGTCTTATGGCAAACTTTAAACAACACTTTTTATGGATATCTTTGAGATATGGCTTTCTCCTTGCCACTCTTCCATAAAGGCCAGATTTGTGCAATGTACGACTGATTGTTGTCCAAAGGACAGACTCTCCCCCCTCAGCTGTAGATCTCTGCAGTTCATCCAGAGTGATCATGGGCCCCTTGGCTGCATCTCTGATCAGTCTTCTCCTTGTTTGAGATGAAAGTTTGGATGGACGGCCGGGTCTTGGTAGATTTGCAGTGGTATGGTCCTCCTTCCATTTCAATATGATCGCTTGCGCAGTGCTCCTTGGGATGTTTAAAGTTTTGGAAATCTTTTTGTAACCAAATCCGGCTTTAAACTTCTCCACAACAGTATCACGGACCTGCCTGTTGTGTTCCTTGGTCTTCATGATGCTCTCTGTGCTTTAAACAGAACACTGAGACTATCACAGAGCAGGTGCATTTATACGGAGACTTGATTACACACAGGTGGCTTATATTTATCATCATCAGTCATTTAGACCAACATTGGATCATTCAGAGATCCTCAATGAACATCTGTAGTGATTTTCCTGCACTAAAAGTAAAGGGGATGAATAATATTGCAAGCCCCAATTTTCAGTTATTTATTATTTAAAAAAAGTTTAAAAAAAGCAATACATTTCGTTCAACTTCACAATTGTGTCCCACTTGTTGTTTCTTCACCATAACATTAAAATTGTTATCTTCATTTTTGAAGCCTGAAATGTGGGGAAAGGTTGAAAAATTCAAGGGAGCCGAAAACGTTCGCAAGGCACTGTATATACAAATGGGAAACATTCGGTTTCAGAAATTATTTCTTTTATGTTATTTTCAAATTAAATTATATAAGAGGGGTTTTTCCACCAGTTGAACAAATAAGAAAAAAATGAAACCACTAAAAAAAAAAGACAATTAGAATAGAATATAAATATTATCAAACAAAAACAAATTCCATTTATAGATTGGAAAATATAAAAGGGCACGGAGCTAAAAGTATTTAAGAAAAAGCCACTTCAGGGTAGCACATATCGTACAGTTCACAACAGTACAATCACACTTGTTTATTTGGAAACCGTACTGCAGTAGGATAGCAGCCAACATTAAATTATTATATTACTAAACAGGACTGGTCACTGCTGGATTGTACCCACCCAGCTTTTTTATTTTTCTTTTATAAATTTACTTATTCAAAACAGCTTTATTGAAGGGATTCATTTGTAACAAAGCAAATAGAGGAAAAAGTAATATGTCTAAGTATTAAAGTTCATTTCAATTAGAGGGTGAATCTCTAGTTAAAAAAACAAAACAAAAAAAAAACAGAACAAAAAACTAAAAAAGGAACAAAAATAAAACGCTACATAATAGTGAAAGGTATCGTGTAAGGATAATTCATCACAGGGAAAAGGGCACACACATTAATGGGGTTTTCCAGACTTCTAAATCCTTACACTGTGCACAGCCTCGCTCAACATACTTGGGATCACATGAACGCAAGTATGTTGATCGAGGCTGCACACATCTTGTTGGAATGTGGCTGGATATCTGCAGGCGCTAGAACAGGAAGTGGGTACAATCTTTGATTCTGAGCTCCAATGCACATCTCCACACCACTCTGTTCAGCAATAGCACAGCTCCGAGAAACCTACCCAGGGAGCAGCAGCTCCAATAACCCTACACAGGGCGTAGTTCCGAGATGCCTATCCAGAGAGCAGCTCCGAGAACCCTACCAAGGGAAGCAGCTCCGAAAACCCTACCCAGGGAGCAGCTCCGAAAACCCTATCCAGGGAGCAGCTCCGAAAACCCTACCCAGGGAGCAGCTCCGAAAACCCTACCCAGGGAGCAGCTCCCATAACCCTAGTCAGCGAGCAGCCCTACCCAGGAAGTGGCTCAAAGAGGCCTACCCAGGGAGCAGCTCTGAGAAGCCTACCCAGGAATCAGCTCTGAGAACCTTAACCAGGGAGCAGCTTCGGGAACCCTACCCAGGGCACAGCTCCGAAAACTCTACCCAGGGAGCAGCTTTGAGAACCCTACCCAGGGAGCAGCTCCAAGAGGCCTACCCTGGGTGCAGCTCCGAGAGGCCTACCCAGGGTGCAGGTCCAATAAATTTACCCGAGGCACAGCTCCAAAAGTCCGACCCTGGGCGCAGCTGTGAGAGACCTACCTCAGGCGCAGCTCCGAGTGACATACCCGGGGCGCAGCGCCGAGTGACCTACCCGGGGCACAGCTCAGAGGGACCAACCCGGGGCACAGCAGCTCAGAGGGACCAACCCGGGGCACAGCAGCTCAGAGGGACCGATACGGGGCACAGCAGCTCAGACTGACCGACCCGGGGCACAGCAGCTCAGACTGACCGACCCGGGGCACAGCAGCTCAGACTGACCGACCCGGGGCACAGCAGCTCAGACTGACCGACCCGGGGCACAGCAGCTCAGACTGACCGACCCGGGGCACAGCAGCTCAGACTGACCGACCCGGGGCACAGCAGCTCAGACTGACCGACCCGGGGCACAGCAGCTCAGACTGACCGACCCGGGGCACAGCAGCTCAGACTGACCGACCCGGGGCACAGCAGCTCAGACTGACCGACCCGGGGCACAGCAGCTCAGACTGAATGACCCGGGTCACAGCAGAAACACGTCGAGGTGCAGGGCAGTGTGGTCGGAATCGGAACTATGGCTACAGCGGGTCTGTATTATCAGACAATCACTTTAACCCCCATCTAATTCAGGGCATTGTCCCTGCACTATTCTTTGGCTCAGTGTCTATGGTAATTCTATGGTTTATGCTGCTATCTACAACTCTGACATGTAATCATGTATACCTGACTGCCTGCTAATTTGGTTACAGCTTTGGTTACGTATATAGATTCATGCATTTGGTTGAATTGTTTATATCTGTTTATATCAATCAGCTGTACCCTTGCTGGCTGTAAAGATGTGCTTTTTTAGATGTAACACCTACAATCATGTTTAATTCATGACTGCCTGCAACTCTGTTTGCAATTTTGGCTGATTATTTTGGTTAAATTAATTACAACCGGGAGGCAAAATACTGACCTCTTTCATGTTTACTCTACAAAACTTTATGCCAATAAATTGCACTATTTTGCTGGCTGTCAGGACTAATCTATATGTGATACTTATGAATTATGGAATGAAGTCTTCATATTTAATGTATTTAATATAGGTATGACTACTCTAAGCTGCTATACTAGTGTTGTAATTTAAAAATTATTATCCTCTTTGATATAACTGAGCCTGTGATATATAATCATGACCGCTGTATTATATTTCATGTGGATGATATTATTTGACTGACCACACTGCCCTGTTGGCTTTTAATATGGTGGCTTGCACATGTTTTTAATAACACTGTCTGTCTATATTGTGTGCCCTTATATACAATTTTTCAAAAAAAGACGTGTCCATTTGGATTGACCTGGGGCACAGCAGCTCAGAGACCTACCTGGGGCACAGCAGCTCAAAGAGACCGACCCGGGGCACAGCAGCTCAGACTGAATGACCCGGGTCACAGCAGCTCAGACTGACCAACCCGGGGCACAGCAGCTCAGACTGACCGACCCGAGGCACAGCAGCTCAGACTGACCGACCCGAGGCACAGCAGCTCAGACTGACCGACCCGAGGCACAGCAGCTCAGACTGACCGACCCGGGGCACAGCAGCTCAGACTGACCGACCCGGGGCTCAGCAGCTCAGACTGACCGACCCGAGGCACAGCAGCTCAGACTGACCGACCCGGGGCACAGCAGCTCAGACTGACCGACCCGAGGCACAGCAGCTCAGACTGACCGACCCGGGGCACAGCAGCTCAGACTGACCGACCCGGGGCACAGCAGCTCAGACTGACCGATCCGGGGCACAGCAGCTCAGACTGACCGACCCGGGGCACAGCAGCTCAGACTGACCGACCCGGGGCACAGCAGCTCAGACTGACCGACCCAAGGCACAGCAGCTCAGAGAGACCAACCCGGGGATCAGCAGCTCAGAGAGACCAACCTTGGGAACAGCAGCTCAGAGAGACCAACCAGGGGCACAACAGCTCAGAGAGACCTACCCAGGGTGCAGCAGCTCAGAGTGACCAACCCGGGGCGCAGCTCAGAGAGACCGACCTCAGGCACAGCAGCTCAGAGACCTACCTGGGGCACAGCAGCTCAGAGAGACCGACCCGGGACACAGCAGCTCACAGAGACCTACCCAGGGCACAGCAGCTCAGAGAGACTGACACGGGGCACAGCTCAGAGAGACCTACCCGAGGCGCAGCTCAGAGACCCCTACCCAAGGCGCAGCTCCGGTAGTCCTACCTGGGGTACAGATCCAACAGCCCTACTCTGGGCGCAGCTCTGAGAGGCCTACCCAGGGTGCAATTCAGAGAGGCCTATCCAGGTTGCAGCTCTGAGAATCCTACCTATGAAGCAGCTCAAAGAGCCCTACCCAGGAAGCAGCTCTGAGAGCCCTACCCAAGGTGTAGCTCCGAGAGCCCTACCCAGAGCGCAGCTCCGACAGCCCTACTCAGATTGCAGCTATGACAGCCCTACCCAGATCGCAGCTCCAACAGCCCTACCCAGAGCGCAGCTCCGAGAGATCTACCCAGGGTGCAGCTCTGAGACACCTACCTAGGGCGCAACTCTACTCTAAGAGCCCTATCCAGGGAGCAGCTCTGAGACCTCTACAAAGCTAAGTACAGATCACTCATGATATTCCCTTTGCAGTTTTAAAAGTTGCTGCAGAACAAAACCTAATCCCAGACATAGACACACTGTACTTTAGAATGTGTCTGGAACAAAGCTGCTCCTGTGAAAGATGATGTCACTAAAGCCTCCTACATCACAGGGAAGAGATCATACTAGAAAGTAGCAGTGAGTGCTAGTAATTAAGAGCGATGTACTGCAAGATGGGGCTGAGAAGGGTTGAGAGGAGTGATAGTGCAGGATAGGGCTGTGTACAAAGCGTTTGAGGCGCCAGAGATAATATATTATAGAGCTGTGTATAGAAGGACTGAGATAGGGATGTGTATTGCGTGTGAGAGGAGAGTTATAATGCAGGATAGGGTATGGAATAGAGGAGGCTGAAACTGAAAGGAAAGATATACTGCAGGTTAAGGCTATGTATAGACGGGGTTGCAAGGAGCTATATACTGCAACGTAGCTGTGTATAGAAGGGCTGGGAGAAGCGATACATTGTAGGATACAACTGTGTAAAAAGGGACTGAGAAGAGTGATATACTGGAAGATGGGATTATGTATGTAGGGGTTGAGATGAGAGATATACTGCAGGATGGGACTGTGTATGGAGGGCTTGAGGAGTGATATACTGCAGGATTTTGCTATGTATGTATGGGCTACGAGGTGAGATACAATGTAGGATAGAGGTATATACGATGGAGTGAACCTTCTATACCTCTTGTTTTATTGTTCTATACCCTCCTTTTGCATACCCTCAACCTAACTAGGTTTACGTGATATAAGTTTATCCCCTGTGATAATCCATAGTGTCACTCTTCTCTAAGAATGGGCTGCAAGCCTACTTGTTCTAGGTTTCTATTGTCCTACTTGGGTCATAATTTTGTCCAGCCAATTCACCGATGCCTCCACCTTGTGCCAGCCATTGCACTGGTTACCCATTTGTATCAGAATACAACACAAATTTATCATTGTCGCCCACAAAGTTCTCCACAGTACTGCACCACCCTATATCTCCTCTCACACCTCTGCCTATCACATGCACCCTCGGTGATGCAACTGATCTAACACTAACATCCTCCATAATCCAAACCTCACACCTCTATCTCCAAGACTTTATCATGCTGCACCAGGTTTCTGGAATGCATTACTCCAAACGATCCGACTAATACCTAGGGCCCCCTTCCCCTGTTTTTTAACCGTGCTTTAAAAAAACATCTCTTTAGACAAGCCTATCACCTCAACTCACTAACTTAACTCTCCGCTGGTCCCCCTTTCCAAATATTAATTAGATTCTGCTCCCTACTATTCATCTATCTCCACATCCTCCATTCACCCAATAGCACTTGCTAACCGCACTTAGATACTTGCTGATGATTGGATCATGCAGCTTTATATGAAAGCCCCTATCTATTATAATGACTGGACCAGAAATAACAAGTACCTTTTACCTATGGTGTCTGTCTATTTCAGTGTAAATTGTAGGCCTGCGAACATGGTCCTGACTCCTGTAACTGTTAAACGATGTTTTACTTTGTATTGACTTTATTGTCTGTATGTGTCTCCGCTTAATTTGTAAAATTAAGTTTGCGCTATATAAATACAAGTATTGTTATCCCTTTGTTAGAGATTTCACTCCCCATTGTTCCCCACTATTTTATTCCTACATGGTTGTTTTTTTTTTTTAAATGTTAAAGAACTTTTCATGGAAAACTGAACTACTATATGTAATAACTGTAGCATTAATTTTTCAGGGGTTTCACTACTAATTGCATGAAAGTATCAAGGAATAAGTCAGTGAGTAAGGGCATTTGATCATAAGCACTAGCTTGGCAAGTATACCAAGTATATTGTCTTTTTTCAGTCGTTGTCATGGGGTATATAGAGATAGGACAGGGGCCCATAAACTGGCCCTCAGGCTTGTGACCCTGCGCTGTCCCTTATCCTGGAGGTAAGTTTGATGGTAACCAGGTTCGAACCCCCAGCGTGGCACTATCTCCTGTATGGGCCTCGATCTTACTTCCTCTCTCCCCCACTCTCGAGGTGGGTTAGAAACACAAAGATGAATCCCACAAAATGACACGGACAAGAGAGAACTAATAGTCGTAAAAACAACCCTCAATTCACACAGGAGAAACAATATTTGTAATGGGGAGTAAAGAAAAAGGAGAGGAAGTAATGCACATCGGGGAAACACTCACACCACTCAGAAGCGCAGCACAGATCACCATGAACAGATGAAATAAGACTGGAATCACAGACGCCATCATCGGCACAAACAGGAAGGAAGCTGTGTTAATATAGGAAAGACCGCTGCACCTGGCAATCAGCAACCTGAGCATTTAGGTCCTGTTCACCAGTCTGCATGGATTAATTCCTGCAGAGCTGAAGACCAGATAACCTAAACCAGCCTACATCCGGCTCTGGCTGAACAATCCAGAAGCCTCCTGTTGCTTGTCAGGCTCTGCAGTGTGAACAGAGTCTGACGCCACTTTGCCAGCAAGTGTATCCAGAGCAGAACATTGCATGACTGTCATCTACATGGTAAAGTTCCAGTCATTGAAAGTGTCAATTTATGTAACATACTAAAATAATAATACTAAACTAAAATGGTTCTCTTCAATTCTTGCAAAAACATAAAAAACACAAAAGGTTCAACAAAACAAAAGAGTTGCTTTGTTATATTTAAAAAAAACCCATAAAAAGTTTGTGAGGGAACACAGACTGCTCATAATTAAGGCCATTTTTCTAAAATCTCTTACACATTCAACATGTGAATATAATAAATGCACGAGGAATTTTTGGATTATTTACATACCAGTCTTGGTTTTTACAATTCAACTTTTAAATAAACCAAAATTATTAAAAAATTAAACGGCTGTCTTATTTCATTATTTCACATGGGCAAAATGTCTTTAATTTAATTTATTTTAATAAAGCAGAAAAACTATCCAGACTTTCCATGCTATTTGAATAGTAAAAAAAATAAACATAAAAGTAATCAAAAAAGTAATTTAAAAAAAGAACAAACAGGGCTTCCCTTTGAGCAGCGGAGACAGGAATCATGCTGGAATGACAACGGAAAGCATACATTTAAATCTTTTTTTACTAAAACTACTAATTTTAGACACCACACGCAAACACGAGATCATTTTCCAAGACATAAGTGGATATTTTAGGATGACTGGGAGGCCATCACACTGACAAGCGGAAAGGTTGCATAACAATTACACATTCAGAAGTTACAACCATCAGAAGAAATATGTATTTCAAAAATAATAGAAAAAAACATTGAAGATCCAACGAGTAACTCTGAAATAATGGAAAAGATCCTGTTTAGTCAAATGTAACAGAAAACGTCTGGCGTGGATCTGAAATGCGAAATTGTGGAGATGTAATTTGCGGTGTTTCGTTTAGCAGCTCAGTTCTACACCGCACAGAAAGGACCATATTGCCTTTCCGCCCCTGAGTTCTGCTGATTGTTAGGGGTGAAACCCTCACTGATGAGACATTGATGGCTAGTTCAAAAACTCTTAAAAGCTCATTCAACCCATTCATGACCAAAGCCTTGGTGGCTAAATGTCTACATCAAAATTATACTTTTTTATTCTTCAGCTTCTGTATGGTACTAAAAAAGGATCTATGTCTCTTAAATTTACATTTTATACAGAAAAAAATAGATAAAAATAGGAAAAGTTTTTTTTCCCATCTGAAACTCAATATAATGTATTAAAAAATATATACTTTCGCTCTTTTGTGCAAAATTATATCTTGTATATCACCTTCTTCAACTCTAAGGCAGGCTTTGCACGTTGCAACATCGGTAACAATGTGTTACCGATGCTGCAGCGATAGTCCCGCCCCCGTCGCACGTTCGATATATAGTGAAAGCTGCCGTAGCGATTATTATCGCTACGGCAGCTTTACACGCACATACCTGCCGTGCGACGTCCCTCTGGCCGGCGACCCGCCTCCTTCCTTAGGGGGCGGGTCGTGCGGCGTCACAGTGACGTCACACGGCAGGCGGCCAATTGAAGTGGAGGGGCGGAGATGAGCAGGATGTAAACATCCCGCCCACCTCCGTCCTTCTCATTGCAGCCGGGAGGCAGGTAAGGTGAAGTTCCTCGCTCCTGCGGCTTCACACACAGCGATGTGTGCTGCCGCAGGAGCAAGGAACTACATCGTACCTGTCGCTCCCCCGGCATTATGGAAATGTCGGAGGCTGCAGCGATGATACGATGACGACGATTTTGCGCTCGTTCATCGTATCATCTAGGATTTACACACTACGACATCGCAAGTGACGCCGGATGTGCGTCACTTTCGATTTGACCCCACCGACATCGCACCTGCGATGTCGTAGTGTGCAAAGCCCGCATAATACCGTAATGTGAATCTACTGTATCACCAGATTTGTCCCTTATAAGCTGCGGCCACCACCAGTGGGCTTTTATATACAGCGTTCTAGAATACTGTAATGTAAGTGCCCAGGCCACTGTGTATAACATAAAAGAAAAGTTTTATTCTACTCATCTATGGGGTAGTCCGTTCCGATGGCCGTTGCTGGTCTCGATCCGGCACCTTTTATCTTCTTGCGAATGCCGTCCTCCTAGCTTCGTGTGAGTGAGACGTTCTACATCATCCACACAGTTCTCCATTGCACTCCTGTGCACCTCTCTGCCCTGCTGCAGGCAGAGCAAAGTACAGAGCAGAGAAAGGTCAAAGAACGCCAGCGCCTGCGCATTACAATATTTGATCTGCCTTCAGCAGGGTAGAGAGAAGTACACATGTGCAGGAGCGCAATGGAAGCCGCTGTGCAGATCACGTAGGACGCGTCATCCACATACAGCTAGAAGAAGGATGGTGATAAGCAAAGAGAAGGAGTTTGATAGAGGTCAGTGACACCCACTGGACCGGATCGCCCTGCGAGTGAGTATGATAAAAGCTCTTTTTTAAGTTATATAGATCGGCTTGGGCACTTATATACAGCATTCTAGAATGCTGTATATAAGGGCTCACTGGTGGTGACCGCAGTTTGTAGAGGACAAATCTCGTGACAGGTTCCCTTTAAAAGAGGTCCCCATTTTATTCTTATGTTTCTCCAGCCAATTTCCTCATATTTTGCTTGATTTCTTATGTTAAACACTTTTTATAATGGAGAGATGACCATTTTAACTTTTTGGCACTTCAGTAGGATCAGACTGACAAAAAGACACCTCATCCCTGGCAAAGAAATACAAGATAATTTTGCAATATTAAAGGTGTAAGCTGGGGAAGATCCTTTTCTGTTCCATCATTACTGTGATCCATTGCACAAAGCAAGGTCCATAAAGACATGGTTGGGTAGTTTGGTGTGGAAGATTTTAACTGGCTACACAGAGCTCTGAACTCATCCCCATGAAACAACTTTGTAAGATGAGATCCAGCGCAGAAAGGAAGGCACTCTTCAATATACATTTCCATATGGTTTATTCCATGTGCACACATGCAAAAGGTAGGTACAGACAGCCCCTAAGAGGGGAAAATGACTAGCGACGCGTTTCGACCGTATTACACGGTCTTAGACATGACATGACTAAGACTGTGTAATATGGTCGAAACGCGTCGCTAGTAATTTTTCCCCTGCTTAGGGGCTGTCTGTACCTACCTTTTGCATGTGTGCACATGGAATAAACCATATGGAAATTTATATTGAAGAGTGCCTTCCTTTCTGCGCTGGATCTCATCTTACGTGCTTGCAGCTTCCCGGCCGATTGTCCGTGGTGCAGAGAGAACCTGGAGGCTTGGGGTGAGCTGAATTCCGCTGTCATTTATTACCATGAAACAACTTTGGGATGAATTGGAATGTAGACTAACCCTTTACTCAAACATCAGTGTCTGACTTCATAAATGCTCATCTGGATGATTTGGCAAAGACACACTCCAAAGTCTATTAGAAAGTATTCCCAGAGGAGTGAAAGAATTTATAGCTGCAAAGGGTGGGACTGACTCCATATTAATGGCTAGAGATTTAGAATGGCATGTTATGAAGGCTTCAGTAGGTGTAATATGAAGGTGCGTCAAAACTTTCATCCATACACTGTATGTCAGCAAATTTTTCATATGGACAAGACCAAAGAATAAAGGGGAAAATTTAAAATACTAGGTTGTAATTGACTACAAATAATGGCCCCAATTTAGCAACGTTTTTACAAAATATTAGCGCAACTCAGAGTTGAAAAATTTTACGGCTTGGCATTTTCACCCCAGTTTCTGCCAACTCTGACAAAATGGGAGGAGCTGGGACAGTGTCACGGTTGGCGCATGAAGCCATAACTGTCTAATTTATGACTAGCTGTGGCATGTTCTATGCCAGAAATCTCACTCCACTCCCTGGCGCGGCACCGGAGCCCAGCCCCTGGCGCGGCACCAGAGCCCGGCCCATGACGAGGGACCGGAGCCCGGACCATGATGAGGGACCGGAACCCGGCCACTGAAGCGCGGCTGGAATCCGTCCCCTGACGCAGGACTTGAGTCCGGCCCCTGATATGGAACTGAAGTCCAGTCCCTGAGTGGACATAGCGCACAGAACTGCACACCACTCATCAAGACTCTCCAGAATCATGAAGAGGGGAAAACTTTTTTTCATGACTCAAGAGTGTCTGACTCCACCACACTCCCTCATCACGACAAGCGTGAAAAATCACTAATCTTGATGAACTGGTGCCTATGTCTGTATGGCTAGGCTCACACTACCAAGAGCTCTTTCACTGTATTTTATGTTCCAGTTAAAGGAGTATTCTGGTCTAAACAAGCAAACAACTGTCCCACAGATAGGTGATCACTGTTAGATTTGATTTGGCTGGAACCCCCCCACCATCATCCTCGAATTGCTATAAAGTGGCTCCCAGTGGCAAGGAGGTGTTGCACACATGCAAAATCTATGGCACTCACAAAAAGAGTTTTTCTTCCTAAACTGTATAATAATCTGCTAAGATCCCCCTGATGTAGAACATTCTGTCTGCAGACCCCACAACATGTTCAACATAACACGTTCCCTTTAAATACTGAGCGTCGCATCCATTCAACAAAACCAGTGTAACTACTCCAATTACACATGAAATTTTGTGGAAATATTGTACTCATGTTTACTTCATAATGGGTGACCAAGCGGGGAGAGAAATGTGTGCAAGATCTACACCTCTGTAAGAAATGGTCTGTGGAAAAGGAGTCCAGGACACACAATTGAAGAAAATGTGGTTTATTCAACGCGTTTCGCAGCTATCAAATCTGCTGAAGAAGCTGGATCGCTTTGAAACGCGCTGGATAAACCACGTTCTTCACCTGTGTTTCCTGGACTACTTTTCCACAGATCATTTCTCACAGCAGTGCAGGTGTAGCACACCTTTTTTTTTCGGTTTAACCTTCCACCTCCACGTGTTTGCAGCAGCTGATCTTTCATACTCCTACAGTGTTGTGTATCACACAACCACATCAGGTGAGTGCACCACTATCATTTGTAAACCCTTTTTAACCAGTTAGGACCCTACTGCACTGTTGCTCCCTCACTTTCTTCAATTCAAGTGGGGAGAAAAAAAAACACCATTTGTTGTGCAAATAAGTAACACAATAGTGTGTTGTATGCCAATCAATTGGAACTTTAGTTGGAGGATATTTACCCCATGAGTTTATTGTGCAGGTTTCAGTAATTGATTGGGAAGGGCAGATGTTTGTTTGAGAAGACACAATGTAACGCTTGAGTCATTTAATCAAAGAGGATGAAGAAAAAAAAAAAAAATGGATTAAAAAGAAGTCAATAACAAGAGAAAATCATCATTGGTGGGAAGAGGAAGAAGCCATGTGTTGTGGAACAATGAGCACTGTCTTATTTTTTATATTGTGTATTTATCATAATTTGGCACTGTCCACAACTAACTTGTTTGCTTGCTATGCTTTATTCCCTGTAGATTGTGAGCCCTCGCGGGCAGGGTCCTCTCTCCTCCAGTACCAGTCTGTGCCTTGAAATGTTCACGATTATTGTACTTGTCTATGTATGCCCCTTTTTCACATGTAAAACGCCATGGAATAAATGGCGCGAAAATCTATTATATAAAGCTGAGTGTATGTATGTATGCTAAAAAAATCTGCGCCGTCGCACTTACAATCACAACATTTTTCACAGACACCTCATTTCACTCAGGGAATATCATAGACTATGTTTTGAGGGGAAAATTTACCCCCACGCTTTACAGTTATTCGACAAAAAACCTGCTTACATTAAAGTCAATGGAGCTGCAAGCTACAGTTTATTAATAGGAGCTTTGATTGGTTACTATAGGCAACCAAGATACATTCTTAGTATACGAAGCTTATGTGTGAGGTACTTAAGAATTAAGCGGATTTGCTCTCAGGACAATTCTTTTCACGACCAGGCAAATGATTTAAGGATGAGATTTAAGGCGCGGGGTTATAGTGATCGGTGTGTGAAGAGGGCATACCAAACGGCTAATTTGGCCCCCCGTAATGAGTTGCTGCGTGAAGGAGGAGGACGAACAAAAAGGGCACTGCAGAATGAATCACAAAATATCAGATTCATTTCGACCTTTAATGAGAGGTGGTACGTTATGAGGCAAATCTTTAATACATTTTGGCATGTCCTCCAATCTGATCCCTCCATTAAATCTTTTTTACCAGCAGTGCCCTTAATGACCGCAAGACGCTGTAGGAATTTAAGAGACATCTTGGTGAAAAGCCACTATGTTGCCCCACAGAAAAAATATATTTTTGGGTTGCCAGGTCCGACTAATGGCTGTTTCCCGTGCGGTCGTTGTCTTTCCTGCCCTAATGTCTCCCGCTGCTCTGATATCATGGCTAGTGATGGTACGAAAATCTATTCCATTAGGAAACATATCATGTGATACGAGCAATGTGATCTATTACGCCACTTGTGGCTGTAATAAGATCTATATCGGCCTCACATCACAAGAATTAAGAGTCAGAATCCGGGAGCATGTGAGGGACATTGTGGCGGCAAAGACAGCGACCGACATGACGATACTCAAAAGTATCCCTCGCCATTTTAGGCAATTCCATTCCTGTGACCCTAAGACATTCATGGCGAGAGGGATAGATGTGATCCATCTGGGGATAAGAGGTGGTAATGTTAAAAAACTTTTGGCGCAGAAAGAAATGAGATGGATCATTAGATTGGATACTGTTGCCCCAATGGGGCTTAATGAAGCAGCAAATTTTGCGCCCTTCTTATGATAATTCTATGAGGCCTTTTTCCTTTTCTCATCCTTTTCCT
Source organism: Anomaloglossus baeobatrachus (assembly GCF_048569485.1). Taxonomy (NCBI): domain Eukaryota; kingdom Metazoa; phylum Chordata; class Amphibia; order Anura; family Aromobatidae; genus Anomaloglossus; species Anomaloglossus baeobatrachus. The sequence continues at coordinate 722,051,920 of NC_134354.1, forward strand.
TTCTTTCCTCCTCCCCCCTTTTTTGTTCCCCTCTCTCCTTCTCCCCTCTTTTCCCTCCCCCCTTCCCTCCCCCGCACCTCTCTCTCACCTCTCTCTTTGTTTTTTGAATCCTTTTGTCACTTTTTTCTATGACTTGGTCTTAAGATACATGCCTTTGCCAGTTTTTAAATTTTGTTTTTTAACTGTTTGTTATTTGTGCTACATCTTTTTCTAAAACCTGTATTCTTAATCCCAATTCCTAGGATCCATAACGTGACTTAGATATGGAGGAGTGATGGGAGGGAAAGGAGGAGAAAAGGAGAGGAAAAAAAGAAAAAAAGAGAGAGTAATACGGGAATATAGATTTATCTGACTACTATCAACAGATAAAGTTTTAATACCTTGGAGGAAAGCCAGAAATTGGTTTTTGTTTCTAATTTATTGTGACTAATGTCCTGTATAACCTTTCCCCTCCAATCCTCTATGATGTACTCCCGTGTTTTATAAAAATCTAATGTTTTCACTTTTCCATATTGTGGTTATATTATATGTTCCCGCTGCACTTGGTATATAAGTGGCATTATAATATGGGTAGAACTATGTGCAGAATTAGCGGTGGTATATCCCCTGCACGTCGGTCTTCAGAACATCTCTCTATGTTCAGAAAGGTCGCTGTGCGCATGCCCGTCGCAGTTACGATTCGTCCCTCTGACCCGTCCGGCGCATTTATGATGAGAGCTGTGACGCATAAGCGTCTGTGGTTACCTTGATTTCCGGGTACCTCCTCTCTATGCATTGCCGGACGGAGCGGAAGTGGGCGTCCCGTTTGCGATGCGCATGCGCCGCAATAGCGATCTCTCTTGATTGACTTGCGGGATAACCAATGGGAGTATTCTTCACTACATATAAGATCCGGTTTTGGGGTTATGAATAAAACCCGCCCTGAGGAAGCTGATATATGTGACGCGAAACGCGCGTTGGTTGGGTCTGTTTGAACTGTGGGACGCAGGTGTGACGCTCTGTAATAATGGGTAAGTTGATGGCTTAAGACTCTGGATATACTTTCTGCACTTTATTGCTCATGAGAGCTTGTCTGGCCAAAGAAACCCTATGTCTATGATAGACTCACGAGCATACCTCTCTGTCCCACTTTTCATGGGTGTTCCCCTCTTTACAGCACAATTTTAAACTGTATGTCCTTTGTCATCTGTCTGTGACACGTTGTGATTATTGGTAAAATAAATAAACTTTTGTACCTTGCCTGTTTAAAACTCCTGGTCTCTTTGGTTTCCTTATGCTATTATGGAGTGGCAATTTTTGTGATACGGTGAATAATGACGGAGATGTGCTTTTTCTTCAAATATTTAATAAATATGATATTGGTAGAGACAGAGACACACAGAGACCGAGACACATAGAGACATACTGAGACACACAGAGACAGATACACAGAGAAACACACAGACACACATAGACTGATACAGAGACACACAAACAGAGAGAGAGATGCACAGAGACAGACAGAGACACAGAGAGACAAAGACACACAGAGACTGATACAGAGACAGACACACACAAAGACAGACAGAGACACAGAGAGACACAGACAGACACACAGGGACAGAGACACACAGAGGCAGAGACACACAGAGAGAGAGAGGCAGACAGAGACAGAGAGGGAGACCGAGACAGAGAGGGAGACAGACAGAGAGACACTTAGTTACTATCCCAGGCAACGCCGGGTACTACAGCTAGTAAATAATAACAATAGCATTCTCCTCTCCAGTGTGCTCACTGTATGTGGCTCCCCATCTGCTGGCAGCGCAAAGTCAGTTACTATACTGCTTGTATTCGGTACTGGGGTCAACATTATATGAATGGCAGTTAACTCATCTTCTCTCCAAATCACACCTCACCAGTGTTGCACTTGACCCCCATCCCTACCTCCTTCCCAGCCTCACCATCCTGTGTATCCCAGGACTAACACATCTCTTCATCCTATCATTAAAGAGGTTATCCACTACTTAAACATTGATGACCCATGCTTAGCATAGGTCTTCAATGTTTGATTGGCTGGGGTCTGACACCCCACACCCCCACTGATCAGCTGTTCTCTGTGCCGCCACTGCCAGCAGCAGGTGGCTGGAAATGCTCAGTTCCGGAGCTAATCCCTCTATGGCTGGATACTGCACATCCGCCTCCTATATTAAAGTGCACCAATCACCAGGATTTTCCTATATAACCTAAAGCCAGTGCTATGCTGGCACTATCATGCTGATTCTATACATAAAGTTGTGCTCAAAAGTTTACATACCACGGCAGATTTATTTTCTTTCTTGGCCTTTTTTCAGAGAATATGAATAATAACACAAAATCTTTATTTCCACTCATGGTTAGTGGTTGGGTGAAGCCATTTATTGTCAAACTACTGTGTTTTCTCTTTTTAAATCATAATGATAAAAAAAACCATTTAAATGACCCTGATGAAAAGTTCACATACCACAGTTCTTAATACCGTTCATTGCCCCCTCTAACATCAATGACAACTTGAAGTCTTTTGTTGTAGTTGTGCATGAGGCGCTTTATTTTCTCAGATGATAAAGCTGCCCATTCTTCTTGGCAAAAAGCCTCTAGTTCCTGTATATTCCTGGGTTTTCATTCATGAAAAGTGCGCTTAAGGTCTCCCCAGAGTGGCCCAATGATATTGAGATCAAGAGACTGAGATGGCCACTCCAGAACCTTCAATTAATTTTCTAATAGCCAATGACCGATTCGACTTGGCCTTGTGTTTTGGATCGTTGTCATGTTGGAACATCCAAGTGCGTCCCTTGTGCAACTTCTGGGCTGGTGATTGCAAATTTGCCTACAGTATTTGCTGATTACATGCTGCATTCATCTTTTCTTTAACTTTGACCAAGTTTCCTGTGCCTTTGTAACTTACACATCCCCACATCATCAGCAATTTACCTCCATGCTTGACAGCAGGAATGAATCTCCTTTCCTCACAGGTCTTGTTGACATTTCTCCAAATGTAATGTTTACGGTTGTGGCCAAAAAGTTTAATTTTGGTCTCATCACTGCATCACTTACCTTGTTCCAGAAATTTGTAGAGAATATACCTTGTGGCATTTGCGCAGTAATGGCTTTCTTCAAGCGACTCGACCATACATTTTTCTTCAAGTGCCTCTTTATTGTGCATCTTGAAACAGTCACACTGCTAGTTTTCAGTGAGTCCTGTATTTCAGCTGATGTTATTTGTGGGTTTTTCTTTGCATCTCAAACAATATTCCTGGCAGTTGTGGCCGAAATTTATATTGGTCTACCTGATCGTAGTTTGTTTTTTAGAAAGCCCTTGATTTTCCTTTTGTTAATCACAGTTTGAACACTGCTGACTGGCATTATCAATTCCTTGGATATCTTTTTGTATCCCTTTCCTGTTTTATACAGTTCAACTTCCTTTTCCCGTAGATGCGTTGACAATTCTTTTGCTTTCCCCATGACTCTCAATCCAGAAACGTCAGTGGCTGGATGAAAGATGCAAGAGTCTGTCTGGATCCCAGAAACTCACTCAGCTTTTGTGCACACACTGATTACAAGCAAACAGGTATCAGGTGAGGATGTTCCCTTTATTAGCCATTCAAAACCATTTGTTTCAACTTCTGTGCATGTTATCAGGTCAAAATCACCAGGGTATGTGACCTTTTGATCAGGGTCATTTGGATGTTTTTGGTTGTTATTATGATTTAAAAAGAGAAAACACAGTAGTGTGACAATAAATGGCTTCACCCAACCACTAACCATGAGTGGAAAAAATTTTTTTGTGCTATCATTCATATTCTCTGAAAAAAGCTCAAGAAAGCAAAAAATCTGCCGGGGTATGTAAACGTTTGAGCAAAACTGTACCTTTAGTTGTCAGCTAGGATGTTTAGGTTTTGAAACACAAACAAGTAAAGTTTGTAAAATGAGCAACTTTTTGAATGAAAGCAGCTGCCGATCAGCTAATAGCTGGGGTGGGGATTCATAGTGACTCCTGCCCCCCTGCCTGTCCATCCTCCCAGTTATGTATGCTAATTCTATTATAGAATTATTTTACTAAGTGACTAAAAGGACATGTGTTGATGTCATTCCCATGTGACCAGAAGGGGCGGGGCCTCAGCCAACATAGCTGATACCAGGAAGCAACATTATTTTTCTGTTGGCACAGTACACGTAATGACTAATTATTTAATTCACTGTACTGACAAATGAAACATCTCATCAATCTGTTAAATTACCCAGTCTGGTTTTAAACAGCATAGGCAAATTTGTGAACAAAGATCAGGTAATATTGCATGAAGTTGACTAGGGTATACCCAGAATCAATGTCACTGGTGGGACCTGGTCACCCCAGTTCAACACAGAGCAGACTGACATGAGTATTGCTTTCTTTGTTGTTTGCACACTTGGTACCTTTATCTAAAGGGCCTTGTAAAGATTGTTCTCACCATAGCATACAGCAGGCAACACATAGAAACACTCTCACTAATATAAGAACACATATAGACAAGGCTGTATAACCATAGTGAGGCACAGGGGAGCGCTATTACTGTGTATGGGCACTATTATTGTGTGATGCACCATCTAGCACACTAATTATAGCTATGTGGTTCGTGTAGAGGTGGCGAATGTGAGGAAGGGGCACGCAAAGCGATGAGCCAAAAATGTCTCTGTGTTACTTTCTGCAGACAGGAGTTATAGATTGAAGAAGTGGTCATGGCGGTCTGGGCGGAGGGGAAAAGAAAAAGGAAAATGAACAACTAAAATCAGTGAGAACGTCATCAGATAGTCACTGTACAATATACATATAAAATGTATTTATTTGCACATTATATTTATATATGGTGTGCAGAGAATGGCAGTATAATGTACATATGTGTATATATACTGTATATTATTTATTTGGTTTTAAATTTCAATTTACTCATAAGGCAGGGTCATATTTTTATCAGACCTTGGGAAGTCGAGAGGTGAACATGAGCCTGAACTGATGGAGCTGAATTTTAGTCACAGACACCAGTGCTGTGGTCAGTGTGTAGATTTATTTTTCTATAGTTGAGCCAAATAAATTGCAGGACTGCAAACTGCCTCCTGCTTCCCGTCATCCTCAAAAAGTCTTCTGATTAGTATGCCTTGTGTAATGTCATGTACGAGTGATACTGCAACAAAGATAATGCACAGGGCTTACTAATCAGAAGAGGCGCTGGGCATGTTGACAGGTAAAATGAGGGTTTTGGCTCGGTAGCTATGGACTGATAAAGTAGCTGGACTTGGATCTTCCAAATCCTTTTGCTCAGTTCTACTGTTTTCCACTATAACTAGGGTATGCAAAGGAGTCCCAGTTACAGGGAAAACCATATCCCTGCAATGACAGAAGTAACTGCCATAAAAACTTGCCATGTCATGCTGGGGTGCTGGTAGCCATACACAGTACATAGCACTCACTAAGGTATATGTAAGGGTGTAAAACATACCGTATTTTTCGGACTATAAGACGCACCTGACCATAAGACGCACCCTGGTTTTAGAGGAGGAAAATAGGAAAATAAAATTTTAACCAAAAAAATGTGGTCATGACACACTTATGGGGCAAGGATCTGCTGCTGACACTGTTATGGGGGTAATGTCCCCAAATTCTCTCCTAAGGTACCCCATTCTGGTAAGGATCCTCCTGCCTTGTATATGATCCTGCTCATATACCCCCATCCTGCTCATAATATACCCCCCATCCATCCTGCTCATAATATACCCCCCATCCATCCTGCTCATAATATACCCCCCATCCATCCTGCTCATAATATACCCCCATCCATCTTGCTCATAATATACCTCCCATCTATCCTGCTCATAATATACCCCCCATCCATCCTGCTCATGATATACCCCATCCATCCTGCTCATGATATACCCCCATCCATCCTGCTCATGATATACCCCCATCCATCCTGCTCATAATATACCCCCCATCCATCCTGCTCATGATATACCCTCATCCATCCTGCTCATGATATACCCCCATCCATCCTGCTCATGATATACCCCCATCCATCCTGCTCATGATATACCCCCATCCATCCTGCTCATGAAATACCCTCATCCATCCTGCTCATGAAATACCCCCATCCTGGTATATGGCCTGTGGCACAGGAAAAAAAGTAAACGTTTATACTCACCTTTCCTCACTCCCTGAAGCACCGTTCTCTGTCTCAGCTGCAGCGCCGCTGTGTGGAGCCGTCACCGTGTGTGGAGCCGCCACCGTTGTCTGCAGCATCGCAAATCGATGTCTTCCTGTCTGAGCCCGGTCAGCTGATCTGGTGGACACTAGCGGCGCGCGCCGCTAGTGTCCAGATCAGCTGACCGGCACAGACAGGAAGACATCGCGCGATGCTGCAGGGGGATGGCTCCACACACTGACGGGTGAGTACACTGATTCACTGCTCCCCGCGCTGATAATGATGCACGGGGGGCAGTGAATACAGCCGCACATGATCACTCCAGGCTATAGTTGCCAGGGGTGATCACGTCCGGCTGTTAATTATGCGCGCACCCCCCGCCCATCACCCCGCCCACCTGTCAGCGCCGGTTTCGCTGAGAGATGATGGGCGGGAGGATGGGCGTGCAAATGTAATGAGCGGGCCCACGTGGTCACGGCAGGAGCTGCTGCAGCCTGCTCGTGCCCCCGATGGCCCGCTCCACCGCAGCACCCACATTCCCGGCCACAGCCCTATAGTCAGATCATAAGACGCACCGCCAACTTTCCCCCAACATTTGGGGGGGAAAAAGTGCGTCTTATGGTCCGAAAAATACGGTAGGTAGTAGCGGTTACAAACATTCACATTTACAATAGAGTGGGTTTACATAAACCCAGGACTACCTGCCATGCATGCTCCCAAACAGTTAAGTCAACTATATCCAATTGTGCACTTACACAGACTGGTAAGGTGTTGGAGAAAGTGGTGGCACATTCTGCTGATTTTGGAGATTTCGGTTCTTCTGTACAGAACTCCGGCACTGATGTAAGCTCCAAAGCATCAACTTTCTGCCATATATATAGGGCAAGCTGTTAAAAAATAAAATGAAGAAAGTTAGACATTTTATGAAAATGCCAGATAATTTCAATCAGGTTCTGATTAATAACAAACGGAAATAAACAAATTTGTAAAATATTGCAGTTTTCAAACTGGCCACTAGAGCAGACACAGTACGTCGATACTTCCCATTTTCTGTAGCTCACTTGCCTGCTTTGCTTTGAAAAATTGGATTAAAATGTGCCACGTGGTGGTTTTAAAGGTGTTCTCCAGTGATATATTGATTATCAATTCTTCGTAGAGGGCATCACAGGAGCAACTGTTTCCTTCCTCAATACCCTGCAGATTGTAAGCCCATGAGGGCAGGATCATTCCCTTCTTTCCAGGTCTGTCTCTGTTAATTTGTTTAATGCACTTATATATTTAATGTATTATATGTATGAAAACTTTCTTCACATCCAGTGAATACATACATACAGCAAACAGAGTTAATGGTGCTTAAGAGAAAAATAACACAGACGACACTGTTATTTTAAATGGTACAGTGTTGAGATGTGCTACAGACCGCACCAGCGAAGATGGAAGTCTGCAGAGGTGAGCTGAGGATGTGTAAAGTTATCATGGTGTCAGGAGAAGACCGAAAACAAAAGAAAAAGGACTCCAGAGACGAAGTCACGGATAAGATATCTATATGTAAATGATTGTGATACTGCTTGCACCTAATCAGTACAGTGTCTCCTGTATTATGGTTATTATTTATTTTTAGAGCACCATTGATTCCTTGGTGCTGTACATAAGAAGGGGTTACACACAAATATAACTTACAGTAAAACAAAGTAACAAAGACAGAGTGGTACAGAAAGGAGAGGGTCCTGCCCTTGCAAGCTTAGGTCTACTGTATGATCAGCAGTCTGATGATGGCTGGCCACGATAACACACATCAGCTCCTTACCATTGTTAAGGACATACTGGGAGTTGTAGGTTAATGTGATACAAATGCATTGCGGTCGGGGCTGACCTGATATTGAATGCTGTACTAAGATGTGTTCCGCATTCATATATGGTGGTCCCAATGCTGTATTCATGTACTGAGTATGGTTCTGGTTGGTTATTCATGAACAGATGATGTTACTGGTGCTGTATTCATGTACTGATGTTGGTTCTGGTGCTGTATTTACATACTGATGGTGATAGATGTGCTGTATTCATGTACTTATATGATGGTTCTCATGCGGTATTCATGCACTGATGGTGGTTCTAGTTTTGTATTCATGTAATGACGGTGGTTCTGGCCTTGTATTTATGCACCTGTTGCTGGTTCTGCAGCTTTATTCATGCACTGATGATAGTTCTGTGTTTATGCACTGATGGTGGTTTTTGGGTTGTATGATAATTTGGTACTGTATTAATAACTGACCTGGTAGCTTATGCCTCCATAGTAGGCAGGGTTTGTCCTATATAACCACATTATTGCAGTATATAGTATAATCGATCAGACGATCACAGGTTTAAGTCCCTCCAAGGGGACTAAATAAAAATTAATAAATACTGTAAAAGCAAAACCCCAAAAAACAATTACAGCATTGCATTTACTGACTGCAGGCTTATATTGCACTGTGGGGAAAGGTATAATTTCTATTCTCGCTCAGATAGTAGTACAGCTGGAATCAGCCCTGACTGAATAATATACTCCTTGCTGCTACTTTTGTGGGCTAACTAGACAATGTTGCAGCTAGTCTCAAAGGGAAACTGGTAAAAAAAAAAAGAAGCAGGATACAAGTCCTACAATGGTCAGAAATCATGTCATTATACATGTAAAGGGAAGCTTATTCCAATAGAGGTACTTGAAAATGCAGTTACCCCTTTCTTTGATCTCATTTAGTGGTGTCAAAACTACTGTTAAAAAATTCCCTTTAAGGACTCTTCCTGACGCCCGTGCACAGACTAGAATGCATTGAGTGGCCGCGGCTCTCCCAACCAGGGCATGACAGCTTCATATATATTTCTATGAGGTGGTCATGCTCAGCTCAAGAGACCCATGGCCAGTCCGTGCACAGACCACAATGCAACAGACTAGCCAGTGGTCTCCTGACACGAGCGTGATAGTCTCATTGAAATATATGCAGCGGTCACGCTCTGGTTGGGGGAGCCATGGCCAGTCCATGCAATCTTGGCTGTTCACGGACCGTGTTGCACACAGATTTGAAGGAACCTTAAAGCAGATCCCTCAGTATACTATTACATAAAGTTTAAGGGGAGATGATATGGAGATTGGTCGAGGGCTGTTTGGTCAATAACGATGAAAATACAACAGACTTACAGTTATGACTACACTGTATTCATAGGCTAGTGGGGGGATGGTGTTGCCCATCCATCTTACAACCAGTATTGTACTCTCTGCTAGCTTCTATTAGTCTAGAGCAGAGCAGAAATTATGGTGAGATTCGCTTTATTGACTATACAGAGAAACCTATTTGGAAGCTAAATGATAGGTACTCTTCACGCCATTGACCAGCCCTTCTTTATTACTGTTCCTGCAGAACCAAGAAGCAATCAATAATTATATGGGAGTCACATTGGCTGACATCCTATCTTTACTGATTATTGTTTCTGATTTCTGGGAGGTAAGAGTACTAACGAGCAAGGCTTTTCATTTTATTTCATATACAGAAAAATATATTCCGAGAAAACAAGTATTTTCATCAGAACACGGACTTTCAGATACAAGGTGGATGGAAACAGTTGATTGTTTGGGAGAACATGATCAATCAACTTAATTACACTCATTGAGGAGTATAAGCATTGACTGTAGCGGCACATGAAGTTACGGCTAAATTTACAACAATCCGCAGAAAGATAAATGCAGGTCACAATGTCCACAACAACCTGGATAATAACAGAAAATCGTCCTTTCTAGGAATCTAGTTCATAACAACATTTAGGCAATATAATGCTACAAGAATCAACATATCTGAGAAGCCAATGAAGTCATTTGGAGGGCACCGAAAGCTAATTTTATAAGGTTATGTGCACAGTCTCGTTTTGCTGAGTTTTTCGAGCAGAAAGTGAACGGCAACTCAACATTTTTGAGTTTTAAGATTTGGAGCGTTTCTACTCCAAAAACTCCTAAAAAAAAAACTCAGTGTGCACATAGCCTTAGAGTGTAAAAGACTTTTACCTAGACGACCACTTCCCACCCTCTCCACAAGTGGATCATGTGGCATTTACGCTTTCCTCAGCCAATGATTTTTCTGCTTTAATTTCTAATGTTTTTGCAGTGAGAAATACATATAACCCAAAGTCTGACATTGTACTGCTTTACATCCCATTTTATGTAAATGCAATTTCTTTGTACACAAAAATTAACAATATGGTCCCAATTCATCACTGCCTTTGCATCTGTTTTTTACCTAGTTTTCCCCCCTTTCTTTTTGCACTTCATCATTTTATTTATTCCATTTTTAAAGTCTATTTTATGTCTTCACCTATTTGTTTTTTCCCACTTTGTGAGTGGAATCTATCAATTGCAGATGAATCATCAATGACGAACTTTCAAAAATACTGCAAAATTTGTTGCAACTGCACTCCAGTCCACCGATTAGATATTTGTAAGTACTCCAGTATTTTGAGGTTTTTTTTTTTTCTTTTTAAGACTTTTGGTGCTAAAAATCCCAAAAACATTTCGACACAGGAAGAAAGTGCATTTCTGACACCAAGTTCATGAATTGCATGCACCATTTTGATGAATTTGGTGCCAAAAACAGCAACTAATATCACAAGACAAAAAAAAAGGAAAACTATAGAGGATGAATCAGATCTTTGTTGTAACTAAAGGAGTTTGGGGGGATACGAAGGTAAAGGCTCAAGACGTTGAACAAGAGGCAAAGAGCAGGAAAGTTTATAAAATAATACATCATACCCAACTGTTCAAACACCCGCGGCTCCAGCGCCAATGCGTGCGCAGTCCTCACCAGACTTTATTTACCTCTCTGCAGCAATAACCTTGCCAAAGCTTCAACACTGCAGGAAAGTGAACAGAGACCAGCAGGGAAAACCTCCGTGCTGGCGCTGAAGAAGCCTTGAATTGAACAGTTACTGCTCATTCTTTATATTTTATCATTTTTCCTGCTGTTAGTTACATTTCCTGACAGTGTAAATTTCAGTTTTTGTTCTTCTGTGTTTTTTGCACGATTTCATTTAAGAGTCATCAATTTCTTATGAAAGTTAATTTATTTTTTTTAATTAAGAGTTGTAGTTTTGAATTACACCATTGATTTTACCATGTAAAGTTGTGAAAACTGGAAAAAATTCCAAATGACAAAATATTAAAAAAAAAAAATGCAATTGTACCATTGTTTTTTAAGATTTTGTTTTTTATGATACTCAATGTTCAGTAATAATGTGGTGGCAGCATCACTATTCAGATTAATACAATTACAGCCATATAGAACTGTATAGTTATTTTTATTTTAGGAGTTTTAAAAATAAAAAATAATTAGTTTGTGTCACCACGGATCCATTTGTTTTTTGCAAAAAAAAAAATCTCTAATTTTAATAGGTATCATTTTACGACACAAGATTTTTCTTTACAGGAAAGTAAGGCAAACTAAAACTGGCAATTATGCCTTTCCATTTTTTTTATTAGTTGTTTTAACGCCTCTTACCGTACTGAGCAAAAATATATATATATATTTAGATACATCAGACCTTTGTAGACATGGCAATACCAAATGTGATTATTTTTTATAAATTTCTTTCTTAAATGCCTATTTTTGTGTATATATATATATATATATATATATATATATATACACACACTTTGAGTGATTAAAATTAACAAGTTCCTAGGGCAGCACGGTGGCTCAGTGGTTAGCACTGCAGTCTTGCAGCGCTGGGGTCCTGGGTTCAAATCCTACTAAGGATACGATCTGCAAGGAGTTTGTATGTTCTCCCAGTGTTTGCGTGGGTTTCCTCCGGGTTCTCCGGTTTCCTCCCACACTCCAAAAACATACTGAAATTTAGATTGTGAGCCCCAATGGTGACAGTGTTGCCAATGTATGTAAAGCACTGTGGAATTAATAGTGCTATATAAATGAATAATTATTATTTTTATTATTACCTAGATTTCTATGAAGCTGCCACGTTGGGGTCAGGAGACGTTCGGTAGTCTGTGCATCGTGATCAGAGATTGAAGCAGTGATCATGGATGTCTGAAAAGCCCTCAGTCATTGTGTAAATTGCTCCGCTGACAAGTAGATGTACATGTATCAACTATCAACCTAGACAAAGTTCTCTAAAATGATATGTTCCAGAAAACAGAGGCTGGAGACCCTGGCAGAGTTTACAGAAACCACGTGACCATTAACAACAATCAAGCAATTTGCAATTAAATTCTATTGATACAAGGAAAAGTGGCTTATTAGGCGTGGGGTCCATATTCATGGACCAATTGGCAGCACTAAATGTCTGCTCATCGGTAGACCAAATCGACAGTCAGTTTTACCAGCCTTACACAGGTAGATCAAGGAAAACAATGCATATCTCTCAGTGATTTTCGGCTGCCATTGCTCTTGGCACTGTGAGTTCTAGTTACCCAGGACAATGCACTGTCCAGAACGAAGTCCTGATCGACAGCCTGTTTACACTGAAAGATTATCATGATACAAGCGCTGTTCAAGGTCATCTCTCATGTCGCCAAATGCTAGTAACCTGCAGACATAGGGTTAATGTGCAGATTAATAGCGTTCCAAAGCTGTGCGGCTACCATACTGAAAGCCCGGTTACTGGGAGGGGCATTAATACTCTACAGAGATGGCTGTCAAATCTATGACTGAAAGTCAGACGTTCTTGAAACAAAAGAAAATTTCCTCTCAATAGCGGCACTTTCATTAGGGCAGTTACACGGCTTTGGAACACTATTAAAGGCAACCTGTGAGCTGATTTAGTAGTACAATACCATTATTATCTTTAAATAGTTCTAAAGGAGACCTTTCAGGGTCAATGAGTTTTATTTTTCTACCTCAGGGTTCCCTAACTCCAGTCCTCAAGGGCCAACAACAGTGCATGTTCTCAGGATTTCCTTAGCATTGCACTGTTGATGGAATCATCATATGTGCAGGTAATTAAATTATCACCTGTGCAATCCAAAGAAATCCTGAAAACATGCACTGTTGGTGTTATTTGAGGAATGGACTTGGGGAAAACTGTTCTACCTTATCCTGTTATCTTGCTGTAAGCTCCATAGAATTAAGTTTCTTGTGCACGCTAAATATGTTTATGCAAATTCAGTTCAGATTTACTGTCACTGATGCAGGCACTTAGGGGCACTTTGCACACTACGACATCGCAGGTGCAATGTCGGAGGGGTCTTGTCGAAAGTGACGCACTTCCGGCGTCGCACTCGACACCGTAGTGTGTAAATCCTACATGATACGATTAACGAGCGCAAAATCGTCGTAATCGTATCATTGGTGTAGTGTCTGGGAATTCCATAATTACGCGACTGCGACAGGTACGATGTTGTTCCTCGTTCCAGCGGCATCACACATCGCTGTGTGTGAAGCCGCAGGAGCGAGGAACATCTCCTACCTGCGTCCTGCAGCTCACGCCGGCTATGCGGAAGGACAGAGGTGGGCGGGATGTTTACGTCCCGCTCATCTCCGCCCCTCCGCTTCTATTGGCCGCCTGCCGTGTGATGTCGCTATGACGCCGCACGAACCCCTTAATAAGGAGGCGGGTCGCCGACCAGAGCGACGTCGCAGGGCAGGTGAGTCCATGCAAGATATCGCTGCTGCGACGGGGGCAGGGACTATCGTGCTCGGCATCGCAAGCATCGGCTTGCGATGTCGTTGTGTGCAAAGTGCCCCTTAGAGATGAGAGGAGGTAGCAGAGCATATGACGTTTTTATTTACATATGCTTGACGAGTTACTACATCACATTGAATTCTATATAGCTTACAACAAGTTAACAGGATAATGTAGAAAATTAAAACCTACTGATCCTGAAAGGTCCGCTTAAGTATTATTTAAAGATCATGTTCGTATTGTACTAGAAAATCACCTGACAGATTCCCTTTATTCTGCAAATTACTAGCATTTTATGAAATTACAGGTCCCCTTTAAGAACACTCATTCATGATCATCTTTGAGAGTAAATGCAGCCTTAGTATTATCTAAAGCTGTTACTTATGACTGTTTGTATATGAACCTTTGAATTGTAAAGAACTGTGGAATATGTTGGCGCTACATAAATATTATTATTAGTTCACACAGGTGTATTTCACAGACCACAATGTCTCGTCTGGCAGTGGCTCCATATGTGTTTATGGGGTTATAAGTTCAGGTAGGAAGACCGTGGCCAGTCTGGGCATTGTGATCCATATACAGACTGTGAAATATGCTCCTGTGATTACGGCCTTAGGAGCATCTTTAACGTGTAGTAGTTTAAGGATGCAAAGAAAACGTGATGTTACTAAATTTACAACCAACATAAGTCTCTGAGTTACGGTTCTAAATCATGTGACAACATATACCAGTATTGACCTCTGAACCTTAAAGGGACTTTGTCAGCACAGAGTGAATGTTAAAACCAAGTACTCAGGCTCTATGCATCATGGCGGGGCCGAATATTTAAATGCACCTTCCGACCTACTTGCTTATCCCTCTATCCTCCACTCCTCTTTTTATTCATTGACTGCTCTAGTTTCATACAGCCAGAGCAAGATGGAGGTGCGCATAAATGTTTGGTCTTGCCATAATGCACAGAGCACCAGTACTTGGATGAACAGTCATTCTCTGCTGACAGTCCTTTAAGTGGCAGCCATTGATATAAAAAGTATCTGGCGTTGTATATTGCTCTGACTGTATCTTTCGAAATTTCACTCAAATTTGGATATGAATTCACGTTAACAATATGTGAATGCAGATAAAAAAAAAGATAAATCCTCTGTCTTCAAGAATGGGAGGATTTTTAATTCTATTATGCACACTTTTTGCCTGGGTTACTGGCGACATTGTAGTCTTTTTTGCCTAGGTTACTGGAGACATTGTAGTCTTTTTTGCCTGGGTTATTGTAGACATTGTAGTCTTAAGAGTGGCCAGTTAGCTATGCAATGAGTGTGCGCTGGTTGAAGATTTTATGCTTTAGGGCTTGCAGGTATAGTCCATGCCCGGACACACCATGCAGGAAGTCCGTACTATACTGAAGCCTTTCGTTTCTTGACCACAGTCCCCTGATGACTAAGTGAATTAAAAAACGCGTTGGGAGGTCTAAGAACATCTTAAGGTCAGATTGTTGCCATTTGAGGGGTACTGTGAGGCTGAAGGGTTTTCCACCCCCCCTCTACTTGACAACTTCTTTATTCTTTAATTACTATGGTGGGGCCTTTTTGAGGGTCCTGGTAATTGTTTTGAGTACTGTGGACTAAAGCGCAGTACATATTGGTGTGGCAATTTAAGTCTTTTTTGTCACTTCCGATACTCTTTGTCACAATGGGGGACTCTCCTACCGTGTCTATTTGTCCTATTTTGGTAATAGTAGGAGCCTACACTGGCCCTAATTATTCCAGGTTGGTTTTACAACCTTTTATGTTGTGTGGTTTAAAATTTTATCATAAACTATTAAAAGTTATATTTTAATTGTCACCACTGTATTTGTGATACCCCATCTGCTTGGCTGGGTGTATTGGCTTGCAGGTATACTTTGAAGCTGGCTAGACTTCTGGATTCGGCCGGCTTTAGATTCCCTATGCTGCAGAGTCAAAGCGGTCTCTCCTTGCAGCACGCGAACAGCACTCAGTTTGGTCCTGCACCATGACTATACCACTGGTCCAAACTGTCAATCTTCAGGAGCACACCTTACCCCCGGCAAACAGGAAGCTCCAAGGCAGGGCAGTGGTATGCTCCTGAAGAAAAGATGAGACAAACCCTTTAAGATTTATTGCCTCACTAGAGAAAACATTCTCACTCTACATTCATCACATCACTGATGTGTTTTCTTCCAAAATACATTATGTTTTAGATTGTTTAATCCCAGCTGGGTAATGTGCCATGACGGGGTTAATCACAATACAAAAGAGATGTCGGATTTATGCGGAAGAACAGTGTATTCACGCATTTCTCAGAATTAAATGAAAGTGGTTGTAGTTTTGCTGAATTAGTGTCAGCTGTTGGCAGAGGAAGGAAGAACGTGATAACACTTCACATGAAAAGGTTCAAAAGATTATTAAGGAAGGTTTGTACAAACGGTTAATTTAGAGTTTTTAATGAGGTTACATTATTTTAACCAGTAGGCTAATGATATTTGTCAATGTAAAAGGCCTTTTTTTTTTTTTTACTCGCAGTGTCTTTTTGAAATACGGTATATGTCGGGAAAATGTATGCCTAGGATGGATACATTATGTGTCAAAAAGGTGAAATAAAATTATACTGAGCTGTATACTTTTTCTTTTTGCAGTGGCTTTCAGTAGAGGAAAGTGCAGTCTGCCTCATTTTCCTATATACAAAAAAATTTGCCAAGGCTTCAACCTTGATAAAGGCCAAAAGGACTCTTCCCCTGCCCTTTTTTCGTCTAGATACATTTGAGCTTTTCCTAATTTACGATATATGCTGAATGTAAGATCTAAACGGTTTCCAATCAAACATTTAAGGCATACTTGTCAAAATCCGACTTTTTGAGTACTAAAATACAACTTACTCTTGTCCTAGGGTTTTTTTTTTTATTTATAAGACGCACACCAAATATAGAGGAAAAAAAAAAAATGAGGTCCGTCTTCTATTCTGGTAGTGTCTTACTGGGGAGGGGGGCGGTGGCAGCAGTGGTTGAGTGGGAGGCAGGGGCAGTCATGGAGCAGGGCGATGCTGCGGGTGCTGTGGGCTGTTCTGTGCTGGGCACTGCTTAATGCCATGGGTGCTGCGAGCAGTACGGCAGGGGACATCCTGAAGACGTCAGCAGTTTCGGCGCGTGCGCAAACTGAGTTATTGGCTCACTGACAAGCTGAGATCTCATCTGCACACGCGCCACTTCCGTGTGCAATTCTCCTTAAGTCTGCTGCTGGGACATCAATGGGCCGGAGGACGGCACGTGCGCAGATGAGATCTTAAGCTGAGAGGTCTATCTGCGCACGCGCCAACTCTCGGGCGCCATTATTGAAGACCGCACCGCCAACGTCTTCATAGGATGTTCCCTGCCTCACCACCTGCAGCACCCAGCCCGCAGCAGCCCAGAGCAGCGCATAGCCCCGAGCTGCGCATAGCCCCGAGCAGCGCATAGCCCCGAGCAGCGCATAGCCCAGAGCAGCGCATAGCCCAGAGCAGCGCATAGCCCAGAGCAGCGCATAGCCCAGAGCAGCGCATAGCCCAGAGCAGCGCATAGCCCAGAGCAGCGCATAGACCAGAGCAGCGCATAGACCAGAGCAGCGCATAGACCAGAGCAGCGCATAGACCAGAGCAGCGCATAGACCAGAGCAGCGCATAGACCAGAGCAGCGCATAGACCAGAGCAGCGCATAGACCAGAGCAGCGCATAGACCAGAGCAGCGCATAGACCAGAGCAGCGCATAGACCAGAGCAGCGCATAGACCAGAGCAGCGCATAGACCAGAGCAGCGCATAGACCAGAGCAGCGCATAGACCAGAGCAGCGCATAGACCAGAGCAGCGCATAGACCAGAGAAGCGCATAGACCAGAGCAGCGCATAGCCCAGAGCAGCACATAGACCAGAGCAGCACACAGTCCGCAGTATCACCCCTGCCTCCTGTCACCATTCTCCACCACCCCCGGTAAGCTATATTCGGATTCTAAGATGCACCCCTCATTTTCCTCCCAAATTTTTGGAGGAAAAATGCATCTTACAATCCGAAAAATACGGTACTTTGTTTATTTTATGGCAACGACTCATTTTTTTATGACAATAATATGGAGATCAAAAAGAAGGTGATAACTAGTATAGAAAATTATATCATGGCTGGTAAAATGGAGAATGGTAAATCTGGTAAACATTTTGGTGCAATCAACTTGGGAGTTCAACATATTTTACACACAAAAAAAAGATGTTAAAAAAGTTTCTGGAAAATTAGAAAAGTAAAAAAAAAAAAGTTGTGAAATAAAACTAAAAATTACTATATAATCCCCTGCTGCTTCAGTATCACTGTTCTGACGGTCAAGAGCTAAGTAAATGTTATCTGTTTTATAACATTTCTAATCTTAAGGCCAATTTCCTATCATTCTAAAAACAATTTTAATGCACGGGATTAAGTCAAAACACTTTGCAAGATGCAGCCAAGAGATGAAATCTATACCGACTGTACTGTAATCCATTTTATTGTCAAAGCAAAAAATAGACTGGCTTAAAGAAACGCTAAATTTAAATAGATGGGCCACTACAATGTATAGTGGCCACATTTGATTTAAAGCTATGAAAGAAGTCTATTTCCAAATAACTTGTGTTTCCAAATGTGCCTGTGAGTGGCGCAATCGCTGTCTGCTCAGTCCCCATCACGTGACCCCCTCGGCTGCAGCGGCCTCTGATGTCTGGTGCTGTCATGTCAACTTCCGGAATTGGAGGTTGACCCGGCATCACCTGATGACTGAGCTGTGCACGGAGTTTCACTGCAGGTCACAATCCAGTATCACGCATGCTTGCAGTGCAATGTTAATGAAAGCAGTGAAGGAGAGAGCACGCGCAATGCTGGGCTTTAACGTGAGGTGAAAATACGCCCACAGCCAAGTCACTCAGGGAGTCTGGGTCCTGCCTCGGTGATGCCGGGTCAACTTCCAATTCCGGACATTCATGTGACATCACCCGTTATCATAGGCCGCAGCAGCACAGGTCACATGACGAGGACAGCGATAGCGCCGCTCACAGGCACAATTGAAAACAGAAGGTATTTGGGAAAACACTTCGTTGACAGTTTTAAATCAATGTGGCCACTATACATTGTAGTGGACCACCTCTACGTTCCCATGATGAGTTTTTGGTGAGCAAAAAAAATACAAAAATGTTACCATTCCAACAAAGTGGATGGGATTTATAGAAATCGCTTGCTCAATGTGCTTTTTTCTGCAGTGCATAGTGACCTAGGTTGTGTGTTTGAAGTCTGCAATATGTCAATTTATTTTGCAGGTACGCTGAGATATATGTGCAGATTTTCCCCATAGAATTGTATTAGATATGGAAACTTTACAGTTAAAAAAAATAACAAATTTGCACACTAAAAGTGCTTATAATCTGCACATGACTGTATCAATAAAATTTTGTCAAAGCCAAATACTGGGAAGATTACAAAACAAAGCAACTTTACTTATAACAAGAAAGACCAAAAAGAGACAAAAATAATACCATAAAAAAATGCAATAAAAAAAGCACGAAAAAGAAGTCCATAAAAAGCAGTGGGAAAAAACCCTCACAAGTAACCTATTTTACCTAATAGGTACATAAATATTGCCGAAAACTTGCAACATTCAAAAGTCCAGAACACCCATCGTGGTAACATAGCAAAATGGGGAGATTTCAGATAAAATTTAAACCTTAAAAGGAGAAAAGAAATTCAGTAGTGAAAAGATTTGGTTAATGAGGTGGAGAAAGTTTCATCTAAATGCCCATCTAATTTATTGCCCTAATCTAAACGAATTTCTAATTTTGCTACTTTAAAAATTCTCTCTCCTTCCTCAGTACGCTACCTAACTACTATTGATAATAAATAACACCATGTTCAGTAGCTTTTTTCTCTTCTTAAACTGGGAGACTCCAAAAAAACCCCAATGATCCTTGTAGAGAAAAATGTGCTCTTTCTAATGATATCAGAATTAATATATTTTAGGGGTACCCTTTTGAGAAATTTGACCTAAAAATAGGTAAAATTCGTTTTTTTTAAGTTTGTCATCATATGTGGCTATGAATATTTCCACAAATACATATACTTTGACCGTGATATTGCAGCAATGCAAAGTCATGTAGATGTTTGGTGTACAGGGCAAAGCACCAGTTACTATTGGTTTTTGGTCTTGAGTTATATATGGGCAAAGTTTGGCATACATTTTATGCGAGGCGTTTTACAAGCTACTTTGACACAAAATTGCGGCCGAAATATTGTTTTGTCATAGCCGGTAATAATTTTATCGTGTTTAGCAGCAAAGGTTGAGCTAGTATGCCAAATTTCAGCATCATAGCCAGTATAGAACTCTAATGGCTATGTGCCAAAGTTTGCAAAATCCTCTTAGCTGAAGCCGCAGGCTTGGGGGGGGCCTCCAGTGCAAGGTCAACAGTGCCCAATATATTTGAGATCTGGCCCTAAAAATTTACAGAACCTCTTGTCAAACATACATGTACAGCCTTATAAATTTTCAGCAAAATCGGAGAAGGTCGAGTGGGGACCACTGGTCCACTTGACATGGAATTACCCTATACGGAATATCAACTAATGTAAGTGGTCTGAACACAAACAATGGTACCTCTAGAGAAAATTGAAAATAAAGGACATGTTAAACTTAGCCACTTTGTGTAATTAGGATTAGAGGTGTCCACAAACTTGTAATCTGTCAGTCTACCTATTTGAATGCTGAATGTAGTCACTGTGCTGTTTTGTATCATGATGTGTACAACAGTGAACATGGAACAAAGAAAGGTAAGAAAAGCATTGTCTCAGATTAGAAAGAAAATTATACACAAACATTTTAAAGTTAAAAGCTAGAAGACCATCTCCAAACAGCTTGATGT
Source organism: Anomaloglossus baeobatrachus (assembly GCF_048569485.1). NCBI lineage: Eukaryota > Metazoa > Chordata > Amphibia > Anura > Aromobatidae > Anomaloglossus > Anomaloglossus baeobatrachus. The sequence continues at coordinate 722,072,675 of NC_134354.1, forward strand.
TCCTGTTACTACAGTTGTACATATTATTCAGAAGTTTACAGTCTATGGGACTGTAGCCAAACTCCCTGGACGTTGCCACAAGAGGAAAATGAATGACAAATTGAAGAGACGGATAATACTATTGCCCACAGCAACTTCCAAAGAGATTAGAGGTGAATTGCAAGATCAAGGTATATCGGTGTCAGATTACACCATCAATGGATCTCTTGACCTAAGCAAGACAACCGAGAGGAGGAACCTGTTGAAAGCAAATAGCTAAAAAAAAAAAAAAAAGCAAGACTGGCATTTGCAAAAATACGTATTGACAAGCCATAAAGCTTCTGGCACAAGGTCCTTTGGACTCATAAGATAAAACTTGAGCTTTTTGGCAAGTCATATCATCTCTATGCTCCTTGATGTAAATGAAGAATTTAAAGAAAAGAACACTGTACCTACTGTAAAACATGGAGAAAGCTCAACACACGGCATGAAAATCGGTGCGAGTGGAATGCAATAAAACACCGCATTCCACTCGGACCAATATTAGTCTAAGGGATACTTTGCATGCTGCGACATCGCTAGCCGATGCTAGCGATGCTGAGCGCAATAGTACCCGTCCCCGTCGCACATGCGATATCTTGTGATAGCTGTCATAGCGAACATTATTGCTACAGCAGCTTCACACGTACTTACTTGCCTTGTGAAGTCGCTCTGGCCGGCGACCCGCCTCCTTCCTAAGGGGGCGGGTCGTGCGGCGTCACAGCGACGTCACACGGCAGGCGGCCAAAAGAAACGGAGGGGCATAGCCGGTGGAGGCAGGTAATGAGATGTTCCTCGCTCCTGCGGCTTCACACACAGCGATGTGTGCTGCCGCAGGAATGAGGAACAACATCGTATCTCCTATTGGTGCGACATTATGAAAATGACCGACGTTACACAGATCACCGATTTTCGACGCTTTTGCGATCGTTTATAGGCGCATCTAGGCTTTACATGTTGCGACGTCGTTACCAGCGCCGGATGTGCGTCACTTTCGATTTGACCCAGACGATATCGCAGTAGCGATGTCGCAACGTGCAAAGTACCTCTAAAGCTGGTGTCACACACAGCGACAACGACAACGACGTCGCTGCTACGTCACCATTTTCTGTGACGTTGCAGCGACGTCCCGTCGCTGTCGCTGTGTGTGACATCCAGCAACGACCTGGCCCCTGCTGTGAGGTCGCCGGTCGTTGCTGAATGTCCAGCTTCATTTTTTCGTCGTCACTCTCCCGCTGTGACACACACATCGCTGTGTGTGACAGCGAGAGAGCGACGAAATGAAGCGAGCAGGAGCCGGCACTGGCAGCTGCGGTAAGCTGTAACCAGCGTAAACATCGGGTAACCAAGGGAAGTCCTTTCCCTGGTTACCCGATGTTTACGCTGGTTACCAGCCTCCGCTCTTGCTGCCAGCGCCGGCTCCTGCACTGTGACATGTGGCTGCAGTATGCATCGGGTAATTAACCCGATGTATACTGTAGCAAAGAGAGCAAGGAGCCAGCGCTAAGCAGTGCGCGCGGCTCCCTGCTCTCTGCACTGTGACATGTAGCTGCAGCACACATCGGGTTAATTAACCCGATGTGTACTGTACCTAGGAGAGCAAGGAGCCAGCGCTAAGCGCGGCTCCCTGCTCTCTGAACATGTAACACAGCGACGTTATGATCGCTGCTTCTGCTGTGTTTGACAGCTAAGCAGCGATCATAACAGCGACTTACAAGGTCGCTGTTACGTCACCGAAAATGGTGACGTAACAGCGACGTCGTTGTCGCTGTCGTTTAGTGTGAACCCAGCTTAAGTGTCAGCACCCATGAGCGATTATTTTCTCAGCCGTAATCAGACTGAGAAAACAATCACAGCATGCTGCGACTGTAATGTGATCCCTTTTTCTCTCTCTCCCATTAAAGTCTATGGGGCGAGAGAAAAATCGCACAATCGGTGTACCGCGAGTGCAGGGCGAGAATGGCAATAGCCGGCAACGGAGGAGAGAGGGCGATAAATCCCTCCCTCCCCTTCTCAGTGCAGGCCCACCCCTCCTCAGAGCCGGCCCGCCCCCTGCAGCTGAGGTCTGATCGCATGATCGGACCTGACTCACAGTGACACTCACATGACGCACGGCTCCTGCTGAGCTGCCAGCGTGAGCCCAGTGTCATGCGAGGCTCGCACTAGTGCCCCGTGTGGCACCGGCCTAACTGCTATATCTGCAGTAGAAAACATTGATATTATCAAAATGACAGCAAACAGCTCAGTAAGGCCCGTTTCACACGGCATTTCGCCGGATTGCCGGATCCGGCACACTACAGTACAGTGTAATACAGTACAATGGCATCACAGCAACCTCCGATCACATGCTGTCATGTGACCGAACCATGTGACCGGAGCTTGCCGTGATGCCATTTTAAAGTATTTACATTGTACTGGAGTGTGCCGGATTTGGCAATCCGGCAAAATGCCAGATGTGTGAAACGGGCCTTAGTGAAACGTCGCTGGAATCAGGGTCTATGCCCCTATGTTATGGTGCTCTCAGATGAGGGAGCAAAAACCTAGTCACAGATTTCATTTATGTTTAAAGGTAAAATCATTTTTGTAAGAAAAATGTTTACTTTGCTTTTTATTTTCAACCACAATTTAAAACCAAAGTCTGATTTTTATTAGTTAATATTCAGAATATTTTAATTGAAAACTTTTGTCACTTTCAACTTAATTCGGTGACCATTGTGGGATTTTCTTACTTTAAAAGAAGAGTAATTCTTGAGGTTAAAGCAGTCAAAGGACCACCCATTAAATTCAGTGGAGTCGATCGGTATTAGCTAGTGCCCATTTATAAGGGGAAGCCATTACGCTAAATGTGAGTAGAGTGTTCCTTGTGGAGTAGTTTCACACTTTCATTACATTATCTCAGATTACTCACTTTTTGAAAAAATAAAGAAAGAAAAACCCTTAAAATGTTAATGTCATTAATCAAATCAGTGAGAGAATAGGATAGATTAAAACTAATGATGAGTGAGCACTACCATGCTTGAGTGCTAGGTACTAATAACTAGTGAGCACTACTATCTGCTCGGATGCTCGGTACTTGTAACTAGTGATGAGCGGGCACTACTATGATTGGGTGCTCGGTACTGGTAACTAGTGATAAGCGGGCACTGCCATGCTCGGTACTTGTAACTAGTGATGAGCGGGCACTACCATGCTTAGGTGCTCGGTACTGGTAACTAGTGATGAGTGGGCACTACCATGCTCAGGTGCTCGGTACTGGTAACTAGTGATGAGCGGGTACTACCATGCTCAGGTGCTCAGTACTCGTAACTAGTGATGAGCGGGCACTACCATGCTCGGGTGCTCGGTACTGGTAACTAGTGATGAGCGGGTACTACCATGCTTGGGTGTGCGGTACTTTTAACTAGTGATATGTGACCACTACTATGCTCGGATGCTCAGTACTTGTAACAAGCAATTGGATGCTAGAATGGGCGTGACTCGAACACCCTAGTAAAATGGAAGTCAATGGGGAACTCGAGCATTTTTCTGGAAGATTTTCCAGAAAAATGTTGCACTTCCCCATTGACTTGAATTCTACTCGGTAAATAAGTTGAGCTCATCAGAGCATCAAACTGCTTGTTACGAATACTGAGCATCCAAGCATGGCAGTGCTCACTCATCACTAGTTACGAGTACCGAGGACCTGAGCATGGTAGTGCCCGCTCATCACTAGTTACGAGTACTGAGCACCCGAGCATGGTAGTGCTCGCTCATCACTAGTTACGAGTACTGAGCACCCGAGCATGGTAGTGCCCGCTTATCACTAATTAAAATGTATGACAGTTGAGTGGCTCACCTCTGAGCTCCACACTGATCCCTACAGCAGGGGTCTTCTTGAGTCTCCATTGCATGCTCAGAATACAGCACAATACTGAGACACTCAGTTCAAACTCCCTCCTCACCAATAAGGAGAATTGAGAGACTTGGGTCTCCCATGTTAGTGACTGTGGGGATCTAAGTGTTGGGGCTCCCAGTGACCATAAGTATCACCTGTTTCGTGAGGATAAGCGATAAATATATTTTTATGTGGTAGAAGACGACCAGGACAAAATCAGTCCAAAATATTCAGTTAATTTTTGCATAAAATTCTGTAATAGTTTCTTTTTCACAATGAATAAAAAGAAATCAAAGCATATCTTGATGGAAGAGTATTTTTATCCCACATTAGTTATTACGGACTTGGAGCCTATGTCAATCTGCAGACTGTGGTTTCTGTAATATACTGTAGAGAACAGGCACAACGACCAGAGCAGAGTGAAACAATGCCCTCCTGCGATATTAATATGTTATAACCTTTATATCTTCAGACTGACGAGAGGAGATCAAAGTGTGATAATATTAAACATCTGCTTCAAAGCTGACTCTCTAGAGCTCAGCGCAATTTTTTACAAGGTCATGTAACCTTGTATGTGCTGGAAAAGAAATTAGGAGTATGGGTCTTCAGGACACACAGACACATTACATTAGCTCCAGCATATAACCTTCCCAAGTAATTAACATAATGTAATGCCTATGTAAGATACAAGACATTCATTTAATATCTGTCAGGGATTTTGATATTAACCCCTGCAGCACATATGGTGTCAAACTTATTCTAAGACCTAGACTACCAGAGATGTTAATAATTCACCCTTCTCTCCTCTAGGGCAATGCCCACCAACTCCAGAACACAAGAGCCACCAACAGATCAAGTTCTCAGTATCTCCTTAGTATTGGCACAGGAGATAATGCCATCACATAAACAGGCAATCATTCCATCATTTGGACAGTACTAAGGATATCCTGATCTGTTAGCAGCTGTTGAGGATTGGAATTGGAATATTGCTTTAGACCAGGGGACCTCAACCTGTAGGTAAGGAGAGGAGCCACATGTGGCTCATGAGCTCATGATGTGTGCCTTGTGGCTGTCTGTAAACTTGATGCCTTAACTCCAGGTCTAGCAAATAACTATGAACAGCAGGTCTTCAAATGGTGACTTTTTGGATTCTCTATGTGACCTACTCCCCCGCTCAGGATCTCATGCAAGCCATGGCGGAGGTGCATGCACAATAAATTCCTGCTGATGTTTAAGAGCCGGACTATCGATCTGCGCAAGTTACCCGCCCCTCCCCCCCTAACAATGACGACACTTGCACAAAATCATGGAAGGAGGATCAGGTCACAGAGAAGAGTGAAAAAAAAATTGCTGTTCGATTTCTCTAAAACGGAGACAGTCTTAAAAAAAACCTAAAATAAATAAAGATATGGACATAATCATATAAATGAACAAATTGATTTCTATAAAGCAGAAGCACAGAATTAAAGCGGCACTCCAGCATTTATTTTTTTATAACACTGTTGAAGTTCTGTATAATTGTAAGTCCCCTGTCCCGTCTCATACCCTCCTTCTGGCGGCGTTTTCTTCTATCGCCGTCGCTGCAGTCGGTCTTCTGTGATTTGTAACCTGCCGGCTGCTCAAGTGTTTCATGGAGGTATCTGGAAGTCAAAACTCAATACAAGTGTATGAGAGCCTCGTTCTGGCTCTCAGTGATGCTGTGGGAGCATGTGACTTAAACTTCTGACTTCCGTAGTAGATCCCTGATTTGACATGAGCCAACAGTGCGGTGCTGCAGCTAAAATTGCCAACAAAATTCTGGGATGTATCAAGACAAGCACTGAATCTAGATCAAGAGAGGTAATTATTCCCCTATACTCTACCCTGGTCTGACCACACCTGAATACGGTGCACAGTTCTGGGCGCCCCAATTCAAGAAAGACATCGATATATTGGAGCAAATTCAGAGAAGAGCAACCAAGATGGTAGAAGGTCTGCAGACCATGTACTGTGAGGACCAGCTAAAATAACTAGGAATGTTTAGTTTGCAAAAGAGAAGGCTGAGAGGAGACTTAAAAGTGGTCTACAAATATCTGAAAGGTAGTCCAGTGCAGAGGGAACGATCCTATTCTCATTAGCACAAGGAAGTACAAGAAGCAATGGGATGAAACTAAAAGGAAGGAGATTCAGATTAAACAACAGGAAAAACTTTCTGACAATGAAAGCAGTTAGAGAGTTTAACAGGTGGCCACGGGAGGTAGTGAGGTCTCCAATGGATATATTTAAGAGGAAACTGGATAAACATATAACTCAAATGATTAAGGATAACCTGCACTTGCAGGGGGTTGGACCCGATGGCCCTTGAGGCTCCTTCCAACTTTAACATTCTCTAATTCTATGATTAAGGAACAGTCACAAAAGATGTCATCAAGGGACTGGAGGGGCGTCGGTAAAAGATGAAGCCGCTGAGAGGGAAGTATATCATAGAGATTGGGGACTTAGATTTTAAAGCACCAATCCAGCGCTGAAAAAACAACAAAAATGTTGGAATGGTGCTTTAATAAAACAAATGTATGGACGTAATCAACATTACATAGATGTTGTTAGTTTCGTGTCAAAAAATTCTGTTGACGGGTTCCCTTTAACTGTCCTACGAATTATTATTTACAAAGGCTTAGGGATAGGGACTCTATTAAGAAGGGGTTATTAGGAAGGGAAGAAAAACGATACTTAAAAATATGGATAAATTTACTGTTCAGTGGGGAAACAATAAGGTTCAGAGTGGCTTGCCGGGGAACCAATGAATCCACTGATTGGCCCATGAGCTAAAAGGCACGTTACACGCTATGATATATCTTACGATATGTCATCGAGGTCACGTTGGTAGTGACGCACATCCGGCATCGTTTGACATATCGCAGTGTGTGACAGCTACGAGCGACTGTGATCATGCAAAAATACTCACCTTATCGTTGATCTTTGACACGTCACTCATTTTCTAAAAATCAAACGTCCTTCTGCGCACCGGTTGTTCATTGTTCCCGAGGCAGCACACATCGCTCCGTGTGACACCCCGGGAATGATGAACTGCAGCTTACCTGCCTCCACCAGCAATGTGGAAGGAACGTCCCGCTCATCTCCACCCCTCCGCTTCTATTGGCTGGCCGCTGTGTGACGTCGCTATTACGCCGAACGTCCCTCACCCTTCAGATAGTGTATGTTCGCCGCCCACAGCGAGGTCGTTTGGAAGGTAAGTACGTGTGATGGGGGTTACGACTTTGTGTGACATGGGCAAGAAATTGCCCGTGCCGCACAAACGATGGGGGCAGGTGCGATTGCACATGCGATCGCACGAGAAATTGCAGCGTGTAAAGCAGGCTTAAGAAGCTTCAGCAATGTTATGACAGTAAACTTCGCACTCTGCATGTCAGTTTCTACATCAAGATCACATCTTGCCTCTGTGCTAGAATCCATACAGTCCCTGACTCCTTCTTTGGGCTCCATACCTCCTATTAGAGGTAGAATATCTGCCCCATTTCTACAGGACGCACATCTTGTCAGTCAGGTTGTGTCTATACATTCTCATAAAATTGCCTTATTTTGCAGTTATTTGGGGTGAAAACAGAACATATGTACACACAATGACTGTACATGCCTGTTAAGAATAGGTAAAATAGACTATCTGATAACCTGGTGACCAACCAACTACATGAACATGAAGCCTTTGCACATTACATTCTGAGCCACATTACAATCGCCAGATCACCATCTAAAGTGGAGAGGATTACGTTCAGGTAATGTGATGTATAGTAATATCATAGAATGCCAAAAAGGTAAAATCCTGTCTGCAGGTATAGAAAAAAAATGTATAAAAGCATGCCTGCTTTTGTAGTATTACATATGCGAAAGTATGCTTGTATATGTGTGTGCTTGTGTCAGAAGCAAAAAATGCACATGAAATAATAGAGACTGTGGTCCCGCACAGCATTCAGGACATCAGTAGCACACTTTCACTTTTCAGGTGTCTCTCTTAAGGAGAAAGTGAAATTAATTGCAAAGTACTTGCTTATTGTCTGCATGGTTTGCAGAAACTGCGCGACCAACAAAAATAAGCAATTTGCAATTAATTCAATACGTAAACGCTTAATTTTGTAATAATCTTAATGCGTTTCTTGGTTTGGAGTTTGGTTCTACTCGAATAACTTAATGCTGAGCTCGGATCTATTCATACAAATCAGAGGTGAGCTTGTGTCACGTTAGGTATGGGATAGTACCAACAGAATAGTGAAAGGGAAGGGAAACCCTGTGTCTAGGGAAGAGGGAGAAGGTAACCCCTGACCAAGCCTACCGCTGCGCCCTGGGGTTCCTCACCACTCTAGATAGGTTCCACACCTAAGCTCTGAGCTGGATATCTGGCCCTAGGCTGACTTTGATCTGGGCACTTTTTTAAGCAGTGGATGGCATGAGCAATTTGTCAACCCCACTAGGCACTAAAGGACAAACAGAGATAACAAACAAGTTCAAATAACAAACAACTCATCTCACAGTAAATACAGGAAGAGGGACTGCGAAAATGAAACAAAGTACTCCAGATGATTGCAAGCCAGCTGCTTGTACTCAGTATCTGTAGGAAGTTAGAACTATCACCAGCACGGAGTAATACGAATTGAAGGTATACAAATCCACCAGGCAAGTGCTGATGAAAAGCATCTGAAAGGCTGAGGAACTCCACAGGGCCCTAAATGGAAAGGGATGAAAAACAGGCAGAAATAATAGAAGGTTAGGGAGCAATTTGCACAGCCAAATGCTGAGACCTTCTATAGCTGGACACCACAGGACTGTCACCCATGACAGATTGGTTTTATTCACAAAAAATAGTGTTGAGCTTGGATCAACTGACACACAAATTAGTGTTGAGCTTGGATCTAATGACACAAATTAGTGCTGAGCTTTAATCTATTCGTACAGCTTAGTACAGAGTTTGGTTCTTTTTGCACAACTTGGTACTAAGCTTTGTTCTGTTAGCACAATTTAGTTCTGAGCTTGGTGCCCTGAGCCTTGCACCTTGGCACTGAGCCAGACACCTTCGCACTGAGCCCTGCACCTTGGCACTGAGACCTGCACCTTGGCACTGAGACCTGCACCTTGGCACTGAGCCCGGCACCTTCGCACTGAGCCTTGTACCTTTGCACTAGGCACAATGCATGATATACTTATACATGAAACTTTATCGCCACCACAAATAGGGATCAGTGATTCCCTGCTTATCGTTATTATGCTCCATCTGCTGAGGAACCAATGTTACCACACAGGCAGGGATAAGCAATCTGTGATTGTTAGTCATAATTAAAATATATTATTGTCTCTAGTTCCAATGTCATGACTCTTTCACATAATAAAACACAAATGCGCGGGCCATTCTCAGAAGTTCTCATCTTCTACAAGCACAATTCAGTAAAGTAAACTGCACAACTATCTGTCAGTGGCGCTCCGTTAATAATGTTATATTACGTGTTACTGAAATTTGACAGCCTTGATACTTCAATAAAATAAACTAATAAGAAGCAGAGCTAAAGGCTTAAGTGTGGGCTTTAGGGATTTCCCTTTTAATTCTGCAAGCTGTAGACAGAGCGAGCATGCGAGTCTGTGTCCGCCGCTTTCTCCCGGCTCTTTCTGCTCCCTGGGAATGTTTTACTAGCTGGAACAAATAAACACTCAGCTTGGCAGAGACGTGTGCAACGGCTGACTATTCATAATGCTAGTAAAAGTATGAACATATTTGTCACTGTCACATCAAAAAAATATATTTTAGAAGTTGAACATTATATATTTTGCTTCTGTCTTGGGAATAAAAAAAAATAAATCAGAAAATGTATAAAAAGAAGTGTGAAAAAAATGATACAAGCTAAAAACAAACAACAGATGTCAATCAAAACCAATGAAAATGCATGGTACTTTGTGTAGGTTTTATACATGTATATACTGCACATAGCATATATGTATATATCTATCTTTACATATGTACTGTTCTTATCATGACCCCATCTCAGGCTTAAAACTAAACCCTATGGCTATGTGCATACGCTGCATATTTTTTACGCTGCGTTTTTGGCCGCTAAAAACGCGCAAAAACGCACCCGCGGCAAAAAAAAATGCGGCAAAAAAGCACTAGCGGCATGCGTTTTTTGCCGCGATTTGGTGCGTTTTTGGCTGCGCTTTTGATCTCTGCGTTTTTCTACGTTTTTCCAATGCATTGCATGGGGGGGAAATGCAGAAAAACGCAGGAAAGAATTGACATGTCCATTTTTTTTTTTAAGCTCAAAAACGCAGCTTAAAAAAAAAAGTTGTGTGCGGACAGCAAAAATGAAAACTCAGACTTTGCTGGGGAAGAAAAGTCATGCAGTTTTGAGGCCAAAAACGCACCCGAAAAACGCGCAAAAACGTCGCGAAAAATGCACTGTGTGAACTTACCCTAACCCGACAAATATGTTAAGCAAAAAAAGGGTTCAGGAAACTCTTCAGGTTTTTTTTCTCTAAAGCTTTTTTTGTGTTGCTTTGTTGATAATTTCCTGAGAGTTTTTCTGACTGTTTTATCCATCAATGGATTTTCCCATGGTTTCTATGACTTTTTGTCACTGATGTTTTCCGCTTTTTTTCCCCCACTCACTTCAATAAAGAAAAAACCCTAGCGTTTTATAAGCAAAGATAATAGCAAGACTCTCTAAAAATGGCCGGGCACCATTTGAGCATTCCCATTCACTTGAAAAGTAGAGAGTGTCTACCAAGCGGAAAATGACAGAAAAATGGACATGTTCCTTTTTTAACCACTTAGCATTTTTTTTAGAAACATTAACTGATTAAAAGTTGTTCTTTCATAGGCCTGCACATATGAACACCCAATTGTCTGTATAAAAAGATGCATATGTTCATTCTTTTGAACATCTTCTGGTAGATTTTCTCAGACATCATGTGCACATATCCTAAGTAGAGATGAGTGAATTCGTTGAAGTTCAGTTCGGCAGGATCATCCGGACTTTAGATAAAGTTCAGTTTGGCACCCGGACTTGACCTGAACCCCAATGTAAGTTAATAATTGGGCAGTTCGGGTCTCTGCCCACATGCAGCCAGACTTAAAAATAAAATAAAAAATAAAACAGAGTTCGGGCTCAGCGTTTGGGTGATTTATGTATGAACACCACTCGCGCGAGCATCGCTGTGGTCGGGTACGCTCAATGGCTCAGTGTGAGCCGCATGCAGTGTTTGAATGGCTCTCACTGCGGTAAAAGAAGTGTTATCGTATGTACAAAAAAATAAAATGAAAAAACCCTGCCCACCTGCCCCCGGAAGTGATCTGTTTATGGCTGGCTGTATGTGGGCAGATACCCGAACTTTCCAATCAACGACTTCCAATGCAGTTCAGGTGAAGTTTGGGTCCTAATTCGAACTTTATCCAAAGTCCAGTTGAGCTCGAACATCAACGGGTCACCCTCATTTCTAATCGTAAGGATGGCCCAATATTCCTGTACCCCAAAGAAGCTCTTGTACTCAACTGAAAAAGTGATACACAAAAAGCAAGCACTACAGAAAGCAGTGTGAGGGCCCACTTTATTTGTATGTTATATGTTTACTTTTTCACTTTCCATTTTCTTTTGACATTTTAGAACTTTGGAAACTATTTTCAGTTTACAGTTACGGTCTGATGTTCCTGTAACTTTAAGTTCCAATAGTTGTTCCAGAATGAATCAATATTGTAACATGAGGGAGACCTGGATATGAAGATATTTAATATAGTAGAAAATAGAATATAGAATGTACGGTATATAGTAGACATTGAAAAATAAAAATTCACTTGTGTATTATTTCCTAATATGTAATTTCTGAGAAACTGAAATAGCAATTTGCTGTCAAATAAGCTGTGATCTATAAAAAAAAAAACAGGAATTGGGATCCAGAGCTGTGATACAATTTTGAAAATTGATTTCTTAAAAGGAGCAGAACTTTGTTTCACTTTCTCCAACAGTGGAAAAAAAACATCCTGTTCATTGATTTGGAGAAAACCATTGAATCTTTCATGAGACGCGTGTTTTCTTATTACACAAGTCGCACTTCTAGATTCATCTAAATATTCTAGTATTAAAACGGTCCAAAGACTCAAGGAAAATCAATGCCATAATTTTAAATATTAATACTAATTGAAATCAATACCTATTATAGCTGTAAAATAGATCAACGCAGCACTCTGGTACACAATAAAAACTTAATAAATGCATAATACATTGTTAAAATACCAGGTGCCCTCAATTTAAATCTTTCGGTCGGGTTTCCTCCAATTCTTCGTCCAATAACTGGGGCTGATTTATCAGCTTTTGACAAAATGATGGTGTAAAACTATTTGAAATAGTGCAAAATTGCTGCCAACTTGTAGATTAACCCAATTTTAAGACTTTTGTCATGTTTACATTAGTCCTGGAATGGTCAGCCAACACTATTCTATACAAAGTCTGGTGCACTTAGGTAACCTGCTCTCAAGGGCAGAAGAAAGTGTTTTAGACATCGAGGTAAATAGAAAAAGTTGTCTTACAGTAAACCTTTGAATGGGGCCCACTCTTTGAGCATAGTCAGGCTAAAATACTTAAAGCTACATTCATCTGTAAGTATTTTGAAAAATCAGTATTGGTAAGCAAAACCTCTTAATTGGAAACCAAAGAGAAAAAGCTATTAAAGAATCATTTGCTTTCTCAAAATCTTTAGATGCCATTACCACCCAATTAATTCTTCTACTTTCCATTAAGAAAATGATATTGCATGATAATACATTTGATAAGAGTATTTCTTTAAAGTGTCATGAATCTGCTAATAAGTTATCGTTACAAGTAAATAGGCAAGACAAGAAATGTTTACATATGAATTTCCTAATCATAACTAATAATGTATCATTTCTACATAACCAAGTGGCAGAGAGAGATTGCTTTCATTTATGTCAGTGACACATGTACTAAATCTGTACAGTAAATGTTACAAACGCATTGTGTGAACCAGGGCTGTGGAGTCGGAGTCGTGAAGTCGGAGCTCATTTTGGTGGAGTCGGAGTCGGTATAAAATGCATCGAGTCAGACTCCTAAAATATATAATAAATTGGGGACAGTAATGCAATGCAGAATGTGATGAATATTTTTTCATAGGAATTTGGGAAAGTTATGAAATGTCCTATAAATGTCTGTTCTATTCCTGATCTAAGGCTACATTCACACACAGCGTTTTTGTAGCGTTTTTTGAGGATACGTTTGTCAGCTGCAAAAGCAGATCAGCTTTTTAAAAAACTGCATCACCTGAAAGGTTTTTGAGCTCATAAATAATGCTTTCAATAGCAAAAGCAGATTAGAAAAAGGCCACACAAACTGACTGCTCATTCTTTGTGAGGATCCTCACAAAACGCTGTGTCTGAATTTCCTATCTTGTCACCCATTGCCTTTGCTGGGATGCCCAGAGTCACTGCATGTCACTGAATTATTTTGCCATCAATGTTCAATATATTTGTGACAAGAAAGAAATTGTTACCAAGTCACCGGTAGTAAAAGATACTAAAGCTCATCACACCAGCCAGTTTCTCCAGACCTTAGTGGAAAAATTTCTACAAGACTACGAACTCAAAAAAGAACAGGTTCTTGCTATTGTAACGGACAATGCTTCAAACTTGATAAGTACAATTACACTGATGAATGAGAGTAATGAACAACAGCTAGAAGAACATTTAGGATTTAGTATGTTAGAGATGGAAGACCACAGCGCTGTTCATGTAACTGAGGAACAAACAGATATTACAACAGAAGAACAGCAAAATGATACTTTAGGATTAGATGATCTTGTTGAAGCTGCTTCAAAACACTTTCATATTCATCACATGCGCGGTGTTGTGCACACGCTGCAGCTGGCAATAAGAGATAGTCTGCAATAGGGACCCCGGTTTCACACATCCGGCTTTTCCCCGGTTTGGCGTATGCGGCGCACTACAGTACAGTGTATACAGTACAGGGGCAGCGCGACAAACGCCGGTCACATGCTGTCATGTGACCAGAGCATGTGACCCCAACGTTGCGGTGCTGCCACTGTACTGTATCGTACTGTACTGGCGTGCGCCGCATCCGCCAAACCGGTGAAAAGCCGGATGTGTGAAACCGGGCGGACATGCTGGAAATCTCATTGGAAAAGTGATGAAGTTGGTTATTGCTGCCAGAACCCTTAAAATTGATTCTATCTTGAAGAGACGTGCTGGGAAAGGGGCAATTGTTGATCAAGCCACTCGATGAGGCAGCACTTATTTAATGACTGAGCGATTGCTTGAACTCAAATCGTTTCTTATAGATATGGTGAACCCTCAAGTAACATTAAATGAAGGTCAATGGACACAGGTGGCTGAATTGAAGGAATTGCTTAATCATCCATTTACCGTGACTAAAAAATTACAAGCTGAGGATTCAACTCCTGGCATTTTCATAAGGGAGTGGAAGAACTTGCAATTTTGCCTGTCCCAAAGAGTAGGTTTAATCGCAGATGGCATTTCTGCTTCAATGAAATGGAGAGAAACACAGCTATTGGAAAACAAAATTCTTCTGGCAGCTGTTTATGTGGACCCAAGTCATCGTATACTGCTTGATGAGCAACAGCTTACTAAAGGAAAAGAAGCTTTGAGTGAGGTAGTAGTTAGGATGAGCGGCTACAGGACTGCCAGGCGCAAGAGGACAGTGCTACTGCTGCCATATCTTAATCCTCATCAGATGAGGAGTTTAATTTTGACAAGTATTTGGATGACATGGAGCAGCAAAGCGTTGCCGCAAGGAAAAAGATTTCACTCCATCTCCTATTGCAGCAGATTTACCAGATTTCAGTAAAATGTTTCACTTGCTCTCAAAGAAATAGAAAAATTCAACCATTCATCAAAACTGACTGTGCATGAGGCAATTCCTTTATACCCGGAAATTGTTAGAGATATTGCCCATGTGCTTACGGCTTTGGCTCCAACCCAAGTTACTGTAGAGAGGTTGTTCTCTAGCCTTAAAATTATTAGGTCAGATTTGAGGTCATCTGCGAAGGAGAATCTGATGGAAGCAATTCTATTTCTTACAACAAATTCAGACTGCACAAATGTTCTTTAGTATGTTATATATAACACTATGTAATGAACAATGTAAGTGGCAAAAAACAGTTTTCAACAAAAACATACTAAATAATAACATTTAGTATATTGCTTATATTTAAGTGAAAAATTTATTGTAGTACAATGTGAACATCAGACATTTAATCATTTTTATGCTACAATAATCAAGATATTTAGATAGAACATAAAATATATTTATTGGAATACAACTTTGGAACACAAAAAACTAATAAATTGTAAATATGTCATACAATATGTAATATTATATATATATATATATATATATATATATATACACACACAAGATATATATGTAATCTACTGTATATTACATAGTGTATTACATATTTACAATTTATTACAGGTTTTTTGTGTTCTAAAGTTGCATTCCAATAAATATATTTTATGTTCTATCCAAATATCTTGATTATTGTATTGTAAAAATTATTAAATGTCTGATGTTCACATACACATGTTCATGTACTACAATACATTTTTCACCTAACTATATGCAATATATGTAGGAGTCGGAGTCATGGAGTCGGTGCAAGAGAAATTGAGGAGTCGGAGTCGAAGGTTTGGCTTACCGACTCCACAGCCCTGGTGTGAACACTAGAGTTGAGCGCGGTTCGCGGTTCGAGGTTCTCCAGTTCTAGACTCGAGTGATTTTGGGGCCTGTTCTAGATCGAACTAGAACTCGAGCTTTTTGCAAAAGCTCGATAGTTCTAGAAACGGTCGATAATGATTCTAGCAGCAAAAAAACAGCTAATTCCTAGCTGGCTTTCCGCTGTAATAGTGTAAGTCACTCTGTGACTCACACTATTATGAAATTTCAGTGTATAGTGTGCGTGAACAGCGCCTTCAGATCACTGCTGTTTGTATAATGGCGATCGCCATTTTTTTTTTTTTCCTTGTCTTCCTTCCCTAAGCGCGCGCGTCTTGTGGGGCGGGCCAGCATGTCAGCCAATCCCAGACACACACACAGCTAAGTGGACTTTTAGCCAGAGAAGCAACGGCATGTGTGATAGGATGTCCATGTCACATGTCCCTGCATTATAAAACCGGACATTTTCCTCCAGCACGCCATTATCTGCCTTCTGCGTCCTTGGTGTCAGACATCACTGGCGCAGCTTCGTCAGGCTCGGTCTGAGGGGGAGTGCAAACACAACAATTGATTATGAAGTTCTAGATCCCACCTACTGTCAACCCACAGTCAGGCACTCGAGGAGGTCAACAGAGGTGGTGGAGGAGGATGCAACTGATGACGAAGTTACCTTGCGCCTTCCTGGACAGAGTCGAAGTACTGGTAGCACGTCTACAACTGCATCCTCAGCCACCACTCTGCCTCTGAGCACTAGTCGGGGTGGATCAACAGGTCGCATGGCCTCTAAGCCTTGCCTAGCCTGGTCCTTTTTTGACATAGCAAAAGATCGCCCAAATTATGTGATCTGTAAAATTTGTTATGGTTCTATTAGTAGAGGTCAAAACCTCAGCAGTTTGACAACTTCTTCCATGAATCGTCACATGAATAAATATCATATGTCCCGGTGGGAAGCTCACCTTGCTGCAATGCGGCCTAGCGGAGCGAACCATCCACCGCCTGCCCCTTCCAGTGCATCCGCGCGCTCTTCATCTTCTAGGACTGTGGGGACAGCTGTCACACCTGTTTTTCCACGCACAACTTCCACCACTGTAACCGCAACAGGCAGTTTGCTTGGTAGGTCGTCAGTTGGTTTGGAAGGGGAAACAAGTGAGTGTGTACAGCTCTCTCAGACATCGATAGCACCAACGTTGGATGAAGGCAACATCATGTCTCCGCCTGCACTTTCCTCACAAACCTGCATTTTTCCAGGGACACCCTACACCGTCTACACACAGCAGCCAGATCTCTGTCCCTCAGATGTGGTCAAATAAAAGGCCACTTCCTGCGACCCATGACAAAGCTAAGAGGTTGACTCTATCCCTCTGTAAGCTCTTGGCTACTGAAATGCTGCCTTTCCGCCTAGTGGACACACAGGATTTTAGAGACCTTATGTCTGTCGCTGTGCCCCAGTACCAGATGCCTAGTCGCCACTACTTCTCTAAGAAAGGTGTGCCCGCGCTACGCCAGCATGTCGCACACAACATCACCGCTTCCTTGAGAAACTCTGTGTGTGAACGGGTGCATTTCACCACCGATACTTGGACCAGTAAGCATGGACAGGGACGTTACATGTCGCTGACTGGGCACTGGGTAACTATGGTGATAGATGTTGAAGGGTCTGCTGCACAAGTCTTGCCGTCCCCACGACTTGTGTGTCAATCCTCTGTCTGTCCAAGTTCCGCCACTGCTTCTGCCTCCTCCACCTCATCTGGGTCCTCCACCTCCGCCCCAAGCCTGCCTGGTCAGGCCACCAGCGTTCTCACTGCGCAGAAGGAATCACGCACGCCTCATTACTATGCTGGCAGCAGAGCGCAACGGCATCAGGCGGTCTTTAGCTTGACATGTCTTGGGAATAAGAGTCACACAGCTGAGGAGTTGTGGTCAGCTCTGCGGTCCGAGTTTAATAAATGGTTGTCTCCGCTCAACCTGCAGCCTGGTAAGGCCGTGTGCGACAATGCTGCAAACCTGGGTGCGGCCCTTCGCCTGGGCAAGGTGACACACGTGCCTTGTATGGCTCACGTGTTGAACCTTGTTGTCCAGCAATTTTTAACACACTATCCCGGCCTAGTTGGCCTTCTGAACAGGGCACGAAAACTGTCTGCTCACTTCCGCCGTTCAAGTGCCGCAGCTGAGCGACTTGCATCGCTCCAGAAGTCTTTCGGCCTGCCGGTTCATCGCCTGAAATGCGATGTGGCGACACGCTGGAATTCAACTCTCCACATGTTACAGCGACTGTGGCAGCACCGCCGAGCCTTGGTGCAATACGTCATGACGTATAGCCTGGGCCAACGAGATGCAGAGGTGGGGCAGATCACCCTGATGGAGTGGTCTCAGATCAAGGACCTTCTGCACAGTTTCGACATGGCGACGAATATGTTTAGCGCTGACAATGCCATTATCAGCATGACAATTCCAGTCATTTACATGCTGGAGCACACGCTAAACACTATTCGGAGTCAGGGGGTGGGACAACAGGAAGGGGAGGAACTACAGGAGGATTCATATGCGCAAGGGACAACCACATCACCAAGGTCCAGACGTTCATCATCACCAACGCGGCAGGCATGGGACCATGGGGGACAGGGATCAACAAGGGCGCATGGTAGCAGGCTAAATGTTGAGGAAGGTGCAGGAGAACATGAAGAAATGGAGGACGAACTGTCCATGGACATGGAAGACTCAGCGGATGAGGGAGACCTTGGTCAAATTTCTGTTGAAAGAGGTTGGGGGGAGATGTCAGAGGAAGAAAGAACGGTTAGCACCTCTATGCCACAAACACAGCGTGGACTTGGTCCGCATGGCTGCGCAAGACACATGAGTGCCTTCTTGTTGCACTACCTCCAACATGACCCTCGTATTGTCAAAATTAGAAGTGATGATGACTACTGGATTGCCACACTATTAGATCCCCGGTACAAGTCCAAATTTTGTGACATAATTCCAGCCATAGAAAGGGACGCACGTATGCAGGAGTATCAGCAGAAGCTGTTACTCGATCTTAGCTCGGCTTTTCCACCAAACAACCGTGCAGGTGCAGGGAGTGATTCTCCCAGTTGTAACTTGCCAAATATGGGACGGTCTCGTCATCTTCAACAGTCTACCCGTACCAGTAGGACCGTATCTGGTGCTGGTAACAGCAATTTTATGGAATCTTTTCATAATTTTTTTAGACCCTCCTTTGCAAGGCCACCAGAGACAACAAGTCTGACACATAGTCAACGGCTGGAGAGGATGATACAGGAGTATCTCCAAATGAACATCGATGCCATGACTTTGCAAATGGAGCCTTGCTCATTTTGGGCTTCAAATCTAGAAAAATGGCCAGAGCTATCCAGTTACGCCTTGGAGATTTTGTCGTGTCCAGCTGCCAGCGTTGTCTCTGAACGTGTCTTCAGTGCTGCTGGGTGTGTGCTGACAGATAAGCGCACGCGTCTGTCCAGTGACAATGTGGACAGACTGACGTTCATCAAAATGAACAAGTCATGGATCCAGAAGGAATTTACTACCCCTGTTTCATCCTGGGGAGAGTAAATGCTTGTGGATTTGGAATGTGCTTGATGCAAATCAAAACATCCTGTTTGCAACTAGGGCACAAGTGCTGCCACTGAAAGGGGTGGGTGTGTGTGGGGCCCAATTTTTTGAAAAAAGGGAGACTCCGCTTGGAGTAACCCTTGATTGCTGTGTTTTTTTAAAAGGAGCCAAGATGAACAAGTCATGGTTCAGCAAAGACTTTATCTACCTACCCCGGTGTCATCCTGGGGACGGTAAAGGATGGCGTATTTTTGAATGTGCTTGATGCAAATCTAGCTGTGAAGTGTACAACTGGGGCACAACTGCTGCCACTGAAGGGGTGGGTGTGTGTGGGGCCCAAAATTTGGAAAAAAGGGAGACTCCGCTTGGAGTAACCCTTGCTTGCTGTGTTTTTTAAAAGGAGCCAAGATGAACAGAGCTGGGATCAGGAAAGACTTTGCTACCTACCCCGGTGTCATCCTGGAGACGGTTAATTATGGCGTATTTTTGAATGTGCTTGATGCAAATCTAGCTGTGAAGTGTACAACTGGGGCACAATTGCTGCCACTGAAGGGGTGGGTGTGTGTGGGGCCCAATTTTTGGAAAAAAGGGAGACTCCGCTTGGAGTAACCCTTGCTTGCTGTGTTTTTAAAAGGAGCCAAGATGAACAGAGCTGGGATCAGGAAAGACTTTGCTACCTACCCCGGTGTCATCCTGGGGACGGTTAATTATGGCGTATTTTTGAATGTGCTTGATGCAAATCTAGCTGTGAAGTGTACAACTGGGGCACAACTGCTGCCACTGAAGGGGTGGGTGTGTGTGGGGCCCAATTTTTGGAAAAAAGGGAGACTCCGCTTGGAGTAACCCTTGCTTGCTGTGTTTTTTAAAAGGAGCCAAGATGAACAGAGCTGGGATCAGGAAAGACTTTGCTACCTACTCCGGTGTCATCCTGGGGACGGTTAATTATGGCGTATTTTTGAATGTGCTCGATGCAAATCTAGCTGTGAAGTGTACAACTGGGGCACAACTGCTGCCACTGAAGGGGTGGGTGTGTGTGGGGCCCAATTTTTGGAAAAAAGGGAGACTCCGCTTGGAGTAACCCTTGCTTGCTGTGTTTTTTAAAAGGAGCCAAGATGAACAGAGCTGGGATCAGGAAAGACATTGCTACCTACCCCGGTGTCATCCTGGGGACGGTTAATTATGGCGTATTTTTGAATGTGCTCGATGCAAATCTAGCTGTGAAGTGTACAACTGGGGCACAACTGCTGCCACTGAAGGGGTAAGTGTGTGTGGGGCCCAATTTTTTGAAAAAAGGGAGACTCCGCTTGGAGTAACCCTTGCTTGCTGTGTTTTTTAAAAGGAGCCAAGATGAACAGAGCTGGGATCAGGAAAGACTTTGCTACCTACCCCGGTGTCATCCTGGGGACGGTTAATTATGGCGTATTTTTGAATGTGCTTGATGCAAATCTAGCTGTGAAGTGTACAACTGGGGCACAACTGCTGCCACTAAAGGGGTGGGTGTGTGTGGGGCCCAATTTTTGGAAAAAAGGGAGACTCCGCTTGGAGTAACCCTTGCTTGCTGTGTTTTTTAAAAGGAGCCAAGATGAACAGAGCTGGGATCAGGAAAGACTTTGCTACCTACCCCGGTGTCATCCTGGGGACGGTTAATTATGGCGTATTTTTGAATGTGCTTGATGCAAATCTAGCTGTGAAGTGTACAACTGGGGCACAACTGCTGCCACTGAAGGGGTGGGTGTGTGTGTGGCCCAATTTTTGGAAAAAAAGGGAGACTCCGCTTGGAGTAACCCTTGATTGCTGTGTTTTTTTAAAAGGAGCCAAGATGAACAAGTCATGGTTCAAGCAAAGACTTTATCTACCTACCCCGGTGTCATCCTGGGGACGGTTAAGGATGGCGTATTTTTGAATGTGCTTGATGCAAATCTAGCTGTCAAGTGTACAACTGGGGCACAACTGCTGCCACTGAAGGGGTGGGTGTGTGTGGGGCCCAATTTTTGGAAAAAAAGGGAGACTCCGCTTGGAGTCACCTTGCGGTGTTTTACATGATATTAGAAGGGCGTGCCATGCCTATATCTGTGTGTCCTCCTCTTTTTCCTTGCCCTGCTCTTTTGTTTTCGCATGAGTATATGTCCTTGTCACTTTCCCATGTGTTTGTGTTGTGTTGTGAGTTGTTTGTCACCTTTTGGACACCTTTGAGGGTGTTTTCTAGGTGTTTTTATGTGTTTGTGAATGCCTGCCATTGTTTCCTATGCGGTTCGAGTTCGGTTCCTCGAACGTTCGACGAACCGAACTCGAACGGGACCTCCGTTCGGCGAACCGACCTCGAGCCGAACCAGGACCGGTTCGCTCATCTCTAGTGAACACACCCTTATAATGCTGAAGAGGAAAAAATTCAGGAACAAATATAGTAAGTTTGAACACTGCCGAAAAGTAAATCAGTACAAACAGTAATATCTGAGTCCTCCCAGTTGTCACAGCAATGTTGCCAGTGTCACCCCACTTTTTCATCATTGCAGCAGTACCACCACTTTATCCATGAGGGATCCTTAATATGTGTTTTTCTCATACAAGATTTATTCTAGTCTTAGATCAAACTCTGAAAAGGAAGTCTATGGATTCATTAAAAAAAAATCGGTCAGTTTTTCACGGATTGCTATAAACAACAAGGTAGAGAATCTTTTTTTTTTTTTTTCCTCAACCATGGAAAATGTTTGAAATTGAAGCCAAAATCTGCACAAACTCTTAACAAAATCAGTGATAAAACTACTAGGACCTTTTTTCTTGGTCATGAACAAAATAGGACATCTGACTGAGCCCTTAGTTGGAGAAGTGTTTCCCCCCATCACTCATCTGAATGGATGACGGATTTTATAATTATATTCGGAGTCTGGCTTCTCCAGCCCTGAGCTCCTGTCCAGTTGTAGCATATGAGGCTATGTGCCCATGGGACAACGTACCCGTGGATTTTGCCGCAGAAAACCTGCGGATTTGTCTGGATTCTCTAGATAAATCCGCAGGTTCTAGCAAGTACAGACACTCCCCATGTTACCTTATGGGATTTGGGAAGTGCTGTATCAATCCTGCGGTATGTGCGGCTGCGGAAAATGTTGCAGATTTCCCGCAGCCACATGTAACTGCATGTCAATTATTCATGTGGAAATATCTGCGGAATTCTCACTCCTCCACTATGGAGCTAGAAGGCGGGAATTCCGCAGGAATTCTGCATGAAATCGGCACCGTTTCCACAGGTTTACCACAACAACTCCGCAGATATACCGCAGCAATGGATAGCTGCGGATTCTGGGGAGCAGCTGCGGGAAACCTGCGGACAATCCTGCGGCAAAGTCCGCGGGTACGTGGTCCCGTGGGCACAGCCTGACAGTGATGACCAAACAACTAGCTGCAGCTGATCTGGAGCCTCCACAATTTGTAAAATTAGAAACATAAAAACATAGAATATAATTAAAAAGGGACAGATCTCCTACGTTATAAATTGTTGTCAAAGATAAAAATGTGTCATGTAGAATTGGCAATGAACAGGCCAACATGCACGCTGCTTATATTGAGGAACACTCAAGTCACCTCGATAAGCATGATCAATGACTGCTCGTCCACTTCAGACAGTAGAAATGATCGGGATCACCAACATTGCGTCGTCTTGTATATGAAGTAGTTTACTTATTACTCTTGACATTTTTACAGTCCTTTAAACCACGCCATTAAATTACTACTCTTAATAGCTTAAAAGTAATCCTTCCATTTGTCTGCCAGCTTTAAGGGCACTACAGGGAATTGTGCAAGGGCTAGAAATGCCAACATCAGCTATGAGCAATAAATTTTCTCGTGATATTTTTATGCATGAAACACAGTGAACTACTGTAACTACATTAAATATAAAAAAGATTTCCCATCGAGGCCGAGATGGGAATTACCATGAAGTTCTGCCGTGCTCCACTATGTGCAGAACTCCATCTATTGGTCTCAAAGCCAGAGATGGGAATAACCCTTTAAATACCCAGCAGGTTGATAGTTCACACTTCTGATTGTTCGACCCACCAGGTCATGGTGTACAGACTCTCATGTTTGCACATTGAGTATTTTGTGAGTTTTTTACCTCAGTATTTGTAGCCAAAACCAGGAGAAGAACAATCAGAGGAAAAGTATAATAGAAACATGGGTACCACTTCTTGATTTATCACCCACTCCTGATTTTGACTTACAAATACTGAGGTAAAAAAACCTCACCAAATACAGTAACCTTAAAGTCTAGCACTGCTCATGTTAAGCCACGGTCACACATTGAGTATTTCGTGAGTTTTTTACCTCAGTATTTGTAAAGGCCACTTTAGACACAGAGATAAATCTGTGGTAGATCTGTGGTTGCAGTGAAATTGTGGACAATCAGTGCCAGGTTTGTGGCTGTGTACAAATGGAACAATATGTCCATGATTTCACTGCAACCACAGATCTGCCAAAGATTTATCTCTGTGTGTAAAGTGGCCTTAACTCAAAACCAGGAGTGGGTGATAAATCCAGAAGTGGTGCCCAGGTTTCTATTATACGTTTCCTGTGATTGTTCCATATCTTGTCTCGGCTACAAATACCGAGGTAAAAAAAAACACCAAATACTCAACGTGTACACGTGGCCTTATTGAGCCTACATACCTCTGTTTGTGCCTTCAGGCAGAATTGGTTGTTTATCAGCTGATTTGAGTTATCTTAGGACTCAGACCCCTCAGATCTACAGGGCTATTAAGAGGTGTAAAATACAATCTGAAAAAAATTGGTACAACTTTAGTAACACTTTGGTTTTGATAAAAATAAA
This sequence comes from Anomaloglossus baeobatrachus, assembly GCF_048569485.1. Classification (NCBI taxonomy): domain Eukaryota; kingdom Metazoa; phylum Chordata; class Amphibia; order Anura; family Aromobatidae; genus Anomaloglossus; species Anomaloglossus baeobatrachus. The sequence goes on from NC_134354.1 coordinate 722,096,697, forward strand.
AAATTACAGTAGATGAAATTTAAAGTCTTCTCTAAGGCTATGTGCACACGTTGTGTTTTTTCCCACGGAAACTCTGCGTTTTGAACTGCAGCATAACTGCATGCTTTCAGCTTCCCCAGCAAAGTCTATGAGAAAGCCGAAAAATCAATGCACACGCTGCGTTTGTAAACGCAGCGTTTTGGATGCCCAAAATCGCTGCGGAAAAAAAAGCATGTCACTTCTTTTGTGCGTTATAGCTGCGTTCTCCACCCATTGAAATCAATGATGTGGGTCAGAACGCAACCAAAATGCACTTGAACTGCATTTTTGTTGCGTTCCGCATGCTTTTTTGACAAGCAAAACGCAGGTCTTTTCAATCTCTGTGATGTCGGTCAATCTCTGTCTGTGTATGTCGGTGAATCTCCCTCTGTCTATCGGTCGGTCTCTTTCTCTGTCAGTTGTTCGCTCTGTCTGTCTCTCTTTCTGTCGGTCGGTCTCTCTGTCTGTCTGTCCCTCTCTCTGTCCGTCGGTTAGTCTCCCCCCCATCCCCTCTCATACTCACAGTTCCCCAATCATCGGCGCGGCGCTGCACGGCGTTCACACTGCTCCGGCGGCTTTTCCTCTTTTGAAAATGCCGGCCGCTCATTATTCAATCTCGTATTCCCTGCTTTCCCCGCCCACCGGCGCCTATGATTGGTTGCAGTGAGACAGCTGTCACTCAGCGTGGGGGCGTGTCTGACTGCAACCAATCACAGCCGCAGGTGGGCGGGTCTATATCGTGCAGTAAAATAAACAATTAAAAAAAAACGACGTGCGGTTCCCCCCAATTTCGATACCAGCCAAGATAAAGCCACACGACTGAAGGCTGGTATTCTCAGGATGGGGAGCGCCACGTTATGGGGAGCCCCCCAGCCTAACAATATCAGCCAGGAGCTGCCCGGAATTGCCGCATCCATTACATGAGACAGTCCCGGGACTTTACCCGGCTCATCACGAATTGCCCTGGTGCGGTGGCAATCGGGGTAATAAGGGGTTAAAGGCAGCAGCCCATAGCTGCCACTAAGTCCTAGGTTAATCATGACAGGCGTCGCCCCGAGATACCTTCCATAATTAACCTGTAAGTAAAAGTAAATAAACACATACACCCGAAAAAATCATTTATTTGGAATAAAAGACAAAAAAACACCCTCTTTCACCACTTTATTAAAATCCCCAAATACTCCTCCAGGTCCGGCGTAATCCAGAGGTCCCGCGACGCCTCCAGCTCTGCTACATGAAGCTGACAGGAGTGACAGTAGTACACCGCCGCCCCTGTGAGCTCCACGCAGCAACTGAAGTGAATCGCGCTGTCAGCGGGGACGTCACTGAGGTAATCCGGTGTGTGTGCGGGAATGTCGGGTTGTGTGCGGGGATGTGTGCGTTAATGTCAGGATGTGTGCGGGGATGTCGGGATGTGTGCGGTAATGTCGGGATGTGTGCGGTAATGTCAGGATGTGTGCGGTAATGTCAGGATGTGTGCGGTAATGTCGGGATGTTTGCGGTAATGTCGGGATGTGTGCAGGGATGTCGGGATGTGTGCGGGGATGTCGGGATGTGTGCGGGGATGTCGGGATGTGTGCGGGGATGTCGGGATATGTGCGGGGATGTCGGGATGTGTGTGGGGATGTCGGGATGTGTGCGGGGATGTCGGGATGTGTGCGGGGATGTCGGGATGTGTGCGGGGATGTCGGGATGTGTGCGGTAATGTCAGGATGTGTGCGGTAATGTCAGGATGTGTGCGGTAATGTCGGGATGTTTGCGAGGATGTCGGGATGTGTGCGGGGATGTCGGGATGTGTGCGGGGATGTCGGGATGTGTGCGGGGATGTCGGGATGTGTGCGGGGATGTCGGGATGTGTGCGGGGATGTCGGGATGTGTGCGGGGATGTCGGGATGTGTGCGGGGATGTCGGGATGTGTGCGGGGATGTCGGGATGTGTGCGGGGATGTCGGGATGTGTGCGGGGATGTCGGGATGTGTGCGGGGATGTCGGCGGTAATGTCAGGTTGTGTGCGGGGATGTGTGCGGTAATGTCGGGATGTGTGCGGGGATGTCGGCAGTAATGTCAGGATGTGTGCGGGGATGTCGGGATGTGTGCGGGGATGTCGGCAGTAATGTAAGGTTGTGTGCGGGGATGTCGGGATGTGTGCGGTAATGTCGGGATGTGTGCGGTGAAGATGATAATCGGGATGCCACACACAGACAGAGCTGCAGTATGACAATGAAGTCGGGTGCAGTTCATCCGAGTTCATTCTCATCGCGCGACTCTGTCTGTGTCGGCTGTCAGCCGGCATGTAGCAGAGATGAATTGCCGGGGGAACGCACTGTCAAAAATGCATCCACAACGCATGCAAAACGCATGGAAAAAGCATCCAAAATGCATGCGTTGTGGATGCATTTTATTTTATAAACGCAGTGTCCAGTCTGCCAGAGGGTGCCTTCTTTTCTGCACTGCAGAGAACGCAACGTGTGCACATAGCCTTAAACACATGCTATTAGTGATGGACGAACACTAATATGGTCAACTGCTCATTCCTCGATACAAGCTGGTCAGACACTCGGAGGAGCTTGATGCAAGTAACGAGCATTATGGAAAGTCAATGATTGGCCTGCTTGGGTTTTTGCCAACACACAGTCAGCCATAAATGGAGCATTTCCAGCAGGAGGGCAGGCAAGTTTTTGTTTTCTGGGTCACACTGCTTCAGAGAACGTTGTTTTATCCCCCGAGAGAGCCAGAGAATAAGAATGGCTCTCCCAGCGATGACGGCACACATCATGCAGTGAAGCAAGCCTGTGTGCTATGGTCGTTGTTTCATGGACAAAATATCCGAGCACCTGTAATACTTGGCCAAGCTCCCCGAATACCCAAAGACCTTGATGCTCTAGCAAATAATGAGCAGTGCCGAACATTGTCACTCATCACTAGTCCTTATCTAATCATGCAATTTCGCTTAGTAATACTGGAATGCAGTTTTTACTATAATTTTAGCAGGGTGAGCAAATATCTAATGACATTCCCTTCTAATCTGGGAGGTTCCAACCCTGAGGGAATGGAACAGTTCAGAATTGTCAGAATTTGGGGTTAACATCAATTTACCTTTTAGCCATTTAAAGCCACACTATAAAAATACATTTATTTATTTTCTTATCAAACCACTCAAAGCAAATTACTAATTTGGTGAATTATTTTACCAATGCATCATAATGTGGGTCAGCAAAATGCAAAGTAGTAAAAATTTTTCCTCACCTACAATTAGGGGTTTGAACTTTATTACGAGTGGAAGAAAAGGTATTTCAGCAGCTAATTAGGAAAGGGTTCTTTACAGTTAGAGCAGTCAGACTGTGCAATGCCCTACCACAAGAGGTAGTAATGGCAGACACTAACAGCTTTTAAAAATTGCTGGATGATTTCCTCAGTACACACAACATTATCAGTTATAAATGATTTAGCGACGATATGTATAATTGGTAGAGAAAGGTTGAACTAGATGGACCTAGGTCTTTTCTTCAACCTATGCAACTATGAATAGTGTCATTTATCAGCCATGTAATAAGATGATCCTGAGTATTATGCAGCCTAGTAAAGGAGAGGCCTAGAGCTGTAGAGCTGTAAAGAATTCATGCACAAAAAAAGTGTATGAAAATAATTGGAAGAGTTCAATTAAAACTCTAAAGGCTGCTTTACACGCAGCGACATCGCTAGCGTGTAAGCACCCGCCCCCATCATTTGTGCGTCACGGGCAAATCGCTGCCCGTGGCGCACAATATCGCTAGGAGCCATCACACGTACTTACCTTCCTAGCGACGTCGCTGTGGCCAGCGAACAGCCTCTTTTCTAAGGGGGCGGTTCGTGCGGCGTCACAACGACGTCACACACAGGCGTCCAATTGAAGCGGAGGGGCGGAGATCAGCCGAATAAAAGTCACGCCCACTTTGTTGCTGAAGGACGCAGGTACGGTGTTGTTAGTCGTTCCCGGGGTGTCACACGTAGTGAAGTGTGCTGCCTCAGGAACCACGAATAACCTGCATCCTACACCATCGACGATATTTGGGATTTGCACGACGTGTCAACGATCAGGTGAGTATTTTTGATCGTTAGCGGTCCCTCGTACATGCAATAACGTCGCTAACGAGGCCGGATGTGCGTCACGAATTCTGTGACCCCAACGACATCTCGTTAGCGATGTCCTTGTGTGTAAAGCGGCCTTAAATACATTCATACAGAGCCAGCAACAACCACACTACACTAAGAAGGCTGTGACAGAGTTTACCTCTGTTGCTTCAAAGCCTCTTCTTCCTCCTGCTGCTCCATAATACACAGCAAGCTCTCTCACATTGCTTCTTATATAATAACATTCATCACGCATTAAGACAGTAAAAAAAGGCCAGGATTACAAGCTGTTCACTCAGTTACCCCCTTCAAAGCTCTGAGCTAGGAAGTATAACAAAGCTGTCAATTTGGTGAGCATGGGAAAGCTCAACTTCAGACTCTTATGTAGTATATTTTTTCTTCTTGGGATTTCCAAGGAGGTGAAAAGTTCCTTTAAGAGTCTATGCACATGGTGCAGATTTGTCACATTTTCTTTCTGCCCAGATTTGTTACAATTTCCTGATGTCAGAAAAGAGAATCCTGAAGTTTCATGCACACATTGAGTATTTTCCCCTTGCAGATTTGGTGCAGATATAAATCTGCAGGATGTCAATTCTTTCAGCGTTTTTGCGGCAAATTTCATTTATAATAATGAGTGGGAAAAATCTGCACCAAAAACACAAGTAAAAAATGCATCAATACGTACTAAAAACGTGTCAAAAATGCACATTTTTCCTTGTGCATTTTTCCTGCCAAGAGATGCAGAAATTTCTTCACCAAATACTCAATGTGTGCACATAGCCTAATTCTTGTAACCGCCGACGGTAAATTCAATGGGTTACTGGGGTCTTTGACTTTGAGACCTTTTTTTGTTTTTATGGTAACGAATGTTACATCACCTGAAAGCCTTATGTGCCTAAATATGTTTTCAAAATGTTGTGTTTGTTGCTTATGGCAACAGTGTTCTACGCACGCGGGAAAACAAAATGGCGGAGTCTAATGCGATATTCACAGCAACTGAGAGCAGAGGAGTAATAAAATTCCTGTTTCTGCAAGGAAAGTCCACAAATGATATTCATGGTACTATGTCGCAGACATTGGGGGATCAGTGCCCTTCATATTCCACAGTTAAGAACTAGGTTGCCAAATTTAAAACGGGCCACTTCAGCACCAATGATGAGGAATGTCTTAGACGACCGAGAGTGGTTGTTGTTTCGGAGATCGTCGATGCTGTGCACAACCTCATGCTGGAGAATCGAGGAATTTCAGCTAAAGCAATAGCAGACATCATGGAGATTTCCCGTGAATGTCTTGGAGTCATTATACATGAACATTTGGACATGAGGAAGCTACAGTGCTGGCCAAAAGTATTGGCACCCCTGCAATTCTGTCAGATAATACTCAGTTTCTTCTTGAAAATGATTGCAATCACAAATTCTTTGGTATTATTATCTTCATTTATTTTGCTTGCAATGAAAAAACACAAAAGAGAATGAAACCAAAATCAAATCATTGATCATTTCACACAAAACTCCAAAAATGGGTCAGACAAAAGTATTGACACCCTTAGCCTAATACTTGGATGCACAACCTTTACCCAAAATAACTGCGAACAACCGCTTCCGGTAACCATCAATGAGTTTCTTACAATGCTCTGCTGGAATTTTAGACGATTCTTCTTTTAGACGAAACTGCTCCAGGTCCCTGAGATTTGAAGGCTGCCTTCTCCAAACTGCCATTTTGAGATCTCTCCACAGGTGTTCTATGGGATTCAGGTCTGGACTCATTGCTGGCCACTTCAGTAGTCTCCAGTGCTTTCTCTCAAACCATTTTCTTTTTAAAGTGTGTTTTGGGTCATTGTCCTGCTGGAAGACCCATGACCTCTGAGGGAGACCCAGCTTTCTCACACTGGGCCCTACATTATGCTGCAAAATTTGTTGGTAGTCTTCAGACTTCATAATGCCATGCACACGGTCAAGCAGTCCAGTGCCAGAGGCAGCAAAGCAACCCCAAAACATCAGGGAACCTCCACCATGTTTCACTGTAGGGACCTTGTTCTTTTCTTTGAATGCCTCTTTTTTTTTCCTGTAAACTCTATGTTGATGGCTTTTCGCAAAAAGCTCTACTTTTGTCTCATGTGACCAGGGAACATTCTTCCAAAACGTTTTAGGCTTATTCAGGTAAGTTTTGGCAAACTCCAGCCTGGCTTTTTTATGTCTCGGGGTAAGAAGAGGGGTCTTCCTGGGTATCCTACCATACAGTCCCCTTTCATTCAGACGCCGACGGATAGTACGGGTTGACACTGTTGTACCCTCGGACTGCAGGGCAGCTTGAACTTGTTTGGATGTTAGTCGAGGTTATTTATCCACCATCCACACAATCTTCCATTGAAATCTTTTGTCAATTTTTCTTTTCTTTCCACATCTAGGGAGGTTAGCCACAGTGCCATGGGCTTTAAACTTCTTTATGACACTGCGCACCATAGACACAGGAACTTTCAGGTCTTTGGAGATGGACTTGTAGCCTTGAGATTGCTCATGCTTCCTCACAATTTGGATTCTCAAGTCCTCAGACTGTTCTTTGGTCTTCTTTCTTTTTTCCATGCTCAATGTGGTACACACAAGGACACAGGACAGAGGTTGACTCAACTTTAATCCATGTCAACTGGCTGCAAGTGTGATTTAGTTATTGCCAACACCTGTTAGGTGCCACAGGTAAGTTACAGGTGCTGTTAATTACACAAATTAGAGAAGCATCACATGATTTTTCAAACAGTGCCAATACTTTTGTCCACTCCCTTTATGTTTGGTGTGGAATTATATCCAATTTGTCTTTATGACAATTTTTTTTTATTGAAGACAAATTAAATGAAGATAATAATACCAAAGAATTTGTGATTGCAATCATTAGAGAAGCATGCGAGAGAAAACTTCCCGGTCCATTTGTCAGCGTTTCCCGACTGATAAGAACTTCCTGGATTCACTGGTCACTATGGATGAGACCTGGATTTATTTGTATGACCCTGAAAACAAGGAGTAGTCAAAAGAGTGGAGGCACAGTGGTTCTCCTCATCCAAAGAAGTTCAGGGTGCAAAAGTCAGCCACTAAGGTGATGGCGTCTGTGTTCTGGGATAAGGAGGGCGTGCTGCTAGTGGACTACCTTCAAAAGGAGTTCCACCATCAATGCAAGGTATTACACTGAACCTTTGGACCAACTGAAGGCAGCTTTGAAGATCAAAAGGTGCGGCAAGCTGTCCAAAGGAATCTTGTTCATGCAAGAAAACGTCTCCACTCACACTGCACAAGTGATCACGGCAAAACTGACAGAGCTGAGCTTCCAGCTGGTTGACCACCCACCTTATTCACCAGATCTAGCTCCCTCCGACTGTCATCTGTTTCCAAACATGAAGAAACACCTCAAGGGTACCAAATTTCACACCATTTCTGATGCCATGGCTGCTACGGATGCCTGGTTTGATGCACAACTGAAATACTGCTTTTTGCTAGGGTTACAGAACTTGGAATACCGATGTAAGAAGTGTGTTGAAATACATGATAAAGCCAAAGATTTATTATCAGCAGTCCCTAGTATACCTTGGCTCTTGCTGGGCTTTGTGCAGAGCCGACGTATTTTAATGATCAGCAGTCAGTAGGGGATTGCAACCCCCTGCCATCGCTGGGTGTCCGATGCAGAACGGTGGTTCTGCCCAGAGACATCACGTGACCGGATTTAGTCACTTTAAATGTGATGTGGTCCCTAAGAAAATGGTTTTGTAAATTTTGTTGGAAAAATGAGAAATGGTTGATGAACTTTGAACCCTTCTAACTTTCTAACAAAAAAAAAGTTATGTTTCAGAAATTGTGCTGATGTAAAGTATACCTGTGGGAAAAGTTACTTAACTATTTTAGTGACTTTAAGGGTATAAAAAGTAAAAGTTTGAAAATTGCCAAATTTTCGATATTTTCAGAAATAAGTGCAAAAGACGTCTTTTACTCCATGTCCTGAAGTACAATATGTTACGAAAAAACACTCAGAATCACCAGGATGCATTGAAACATTCTAGAGTTATAAGTTCTCAAAGTGACACTGGTCAGAAATTAAAAAATTGGCTCTGTCACAAAGGCAAAACGAGGCTCTGGCGCGAAAGGGTTATTACAATTACAGGTCCATACCCTTGTACCCAAAAGGCACAAAATAATGTGATGGTTGATTAATAAGTTTGGGGGGGCGGAAATCAAACAAACTTAAAGCATGTATAATGGTCTAATCTTAAGGAGGATAGCACTTGTCTTTTCACTTTGTGTAGTAATGTAAGCTTTTATATCAGCTGTAGAAGGTACCTTTGTCAACAATCACTCTAAGGCCAGTTTCACACATCTGGCATTTTGCCGGATGCCGGATCTGGCACACATGCGGTACAGTACATTCATTTACAGTGGGAGCGCGACACCATGCGTACAAAATGCGGTTGTGCATGAAGCACACAACCGCATGGTGTCGCGCTTCCACTGTAAATTAATGTACTGTACCGCATGCATGCCGCATCCGGCGAAATGCCGGATGTGTGAAACGGGCCTAAATTAACAGATCACCCATAGATGTTAAAGCTCCAGGCAGTCCCGATCCTACTCTGTATTGACGTTTTCAAATACAGCATCACCACAAAGTATCATAGCAGTGATTTGACAGCTGACATCTCAATAGAGAAGATGCAGACTGTCTGCAGAGTTTGCAGTAATAGGATGGTGCTCCTGTCTGGTTTCATGGGAAATCTGATGAAAATAGCATTTAAATATTCAATAAACCCCTTTTCCCAATGATTTTTATGACCTTATGAGGGGTACAAGGTGTAAAATAAAGGAAAAATAAACAAGTAAATAATAATGTCTTGTTTTTTTTATTTATATGTTTACATGCAAAAAACCCCATCAGTTTGCTTTTTCAATTGAATCAGTTGAATTCAAATCAGAATGGGTGACACTACAGGTGAAAGTTCTTAAACGAGTCTTCTTCGTATCATATTTTTTTTACATGACAAAACCTGGCATTCTAGCAGGGGTGTGTAGACTTCAGTTACTAGAGGCATTCATCCTGCACTTTAGGCATGCAGACTTTCAATGCTTAAAACATGGTTTACTTCGCAAACTGAAACCTCAGTGACTGCTGCCACCAAATCTTGCTGCAAGTTTTTTAGTGACACAACTTCCAAGTGGTGCGGTCAGTGAGTTTAACCTTGAATTTTCAAACTGCGCTTAAAACTTAATCGGAACATTCAGTGTCTTTGATATCTTTTTTTAGCGATGAACGATAGTCATAATCTTCTGTCTCCATAGACTGGTCCAAATAGTGAAGAATTCACTTTCTTGCACAAACAAGGAAACAATACAAAAATATTAGCGATGAGTGAGCACTACAATGGCTTGGACCCTCAGCACTTTTTTTTAAAAACTGAATTTTTATTAAATTTTTCAAAGCATACAGAAAAAAAATAACATGGATGTGCTCCATTAGCATGTGAGCAATTAGCAGAAGACCATGTATCAGGATACACATTTTATTATTTATTACTGTAAGAAATATAAGGACTATAACAAGACAAACATTACAATACTAGACAAGAAGACAAGGGGAAAGGAGGTAAAGAGAGTGCAGGTGAGTATATAGGATTTCCGTAGAGACCATACAGATCCACTATAGCCCAGTAAGTATCCCAAAGGGACCAAATACTCTCAAAGTGATCTATCATGTTATTTGACATAGCCGATAGATACTCCATTCTCCTCACTTCTTGGATCCGAGAATGGAGGTCGTTGAGTGAGGGTGGATGAGTTGACCTCCAGCTACGAGCAATTAAACACCTGACCACTCTGGTCATGTGTAGCAGTAACCGTTTAACTTTCCTGCCCAACTGAACAGGTGGAATATTTAATAAGTAAAACTTAGGGTCCAGGGGTATCTGGAGATAAGTTACTTTATAAATAAAGGATTGTACCGACTTCCAAAAGCACTGGATGTAAGTACATACCCAGAATAGGTGTGGGATTCCCCCCCCCCCTCCCCGCAACTCCACACCTCCAACAGTTATCAAGGATAGCCAGATTTAGTTTGTGTAATAACGATGGGGTGTGGTACCAATACAGAAGTAGTTTATACTGATTCTCCTTGTATACATAGCACGTGGATGTTTTTGAGGCACCATCCAAAATCAGTCTCCACACACATAAGGGAATGGTCTCACCCAGGAAATCCTCCCATTTATCCATATATGCGTGATTAGGCCGTTTGTCTGGATAGGGGGTAACTAGAATACAATATATATCTGAGATAAGGCCCTTAGTAGAAACCCCAGCTCTGCATAATTTTCAAAAAGTGTAGGGGTAGAAACTTCTAGGGAGGAAAAAAGGAGTGCATCAGGTGTCTAACATGTAGGTACCGATATAGGGAGTTGTCAGGGAGATTAAATCTAGTGGATATAGTAGCAACGGGGAGAAGAACTTTGGAGTGCGAGTCCACTATGTCAGCATAGCAAAAAATCTTCTTGTCAAACCACACTTTGGTCATGGTGCCCTGCATACCATCCGGCATCCTGGGGTCAAAAAGAAATGAAGTCAGAGGGGAACGTTCGGAGCTAAGTGGAAACTTTTTAATGCAGCAGTCCCAGATCCTCTTGGTGAAAGCTATGGGGCCTAGAGTATGTGAGTCACGCTTGCTAGATGAGGTGCCCCAGAGGTAGGAGTTGGGATGTAATGGAACCAACCATAATTTCTCTATTTCCATCCATCTAGAGAAGGCACAACGATTGGACCGCGCAGGGATGTGACACAGATGAGTTGCCCAGTAGTATTTAGTTATATCAGGGACCCCGCAAGTCCTCCCCTCAGTCTGCTGTCAAGCAAAGTTGTTTTCTAAATTGTATGCCTCTTATGGGCCCAGATGAATTGTAGTATAAGGGACTGTATGTTACGTAACTCTTTGCATGGCACACACACCGGGAGGGTCTCAAATAAGTAAAGTAGCTTCGGCAGAATTGACATTTTGACAGTGGAGATTCGTCCAAATAGAAACAATGGACGTTTATTCCAACTGAGTAGGAGTCTTTTAAGCTCAGTAAATAAGCTAGGATAGTTATGCTGGTATGGCAGTTTATAATTAGATGTTAATTGTATTCCCAAGTATGTCAAGGATGTATCTTTCCACTCGTAATTATAGTTTTCTCGTAAGGTGGTCACTTGTGCCTGCGGAATGTTAAGGGGTAAAGCCTCCGTTTTGCTCTGATTGACCTTATATCCCGAGAGCCTTCCAAAATGTATTAGTAATGTATGTATGTTTGGAAGGGTGATATGTGGCTGTGTTAGTATCAGCAGGCATCACCTGCAAATAGTGATAACTTAAACTCTTTGTCTCTCACCATTACCCCATGCATAGTAGGGTCGGAGCAAATAGCTGCCGCCAGTGGCTCGATGCACATAAAGAGAAGGGGAGACAAAGGGCACCCCTGACGTGTGCCATTATGTATCTGAAAGGGTTGAGATGTGGCATAAGGAAGTTTGATTGAAGCTGAGGGGCACGAATACAGATTTTTCAGGGCAGTAATAAATGCACCTGAAATTCCAAAGTGATCTAACGTTTCAAACATGAATGGTCACCCCAGTCTGTCAAAGGCCTTCTCCGCATCTAAACTTAGAAGAAGTGCCTCTCTTTCAGTTTTATTAACAACCTCTACCAAGTTAATTATCTTCCTAGTATTGTCCCCTCCCTGTCTACACTGGACAAATCCCACCTGATCCTTATGAATAAGGTGAGGGAGCAGGACCGAAAGGCATAGGGCTAATAATTTAGTAAAAAATGTTAAAATCGGCATTCAGTAACACTATGGGTCTGTAATTGACACAATTCATAGCATCCTTTCCTGGTTTGGGGATAAGCATAATATATGAGTGTAACATACTTGTAGGTATAGGGGAACCCGTGAGAAATCCATTAAATAATTTAACTAAGTAGAGGGTAAGTCGGCCCGCATACGTCTTAGGGTACTTTCACACTTGCGTTTATTTCCTTCCGTTACAATCCGCCCTTTTGGAAAACAGCGGAATCCGTTAACGGATTCCGCTGTTTCCCATAGACTTGTATGGGTGACGGATTGTACCAAAAGGACCTGCGTTGCTTCCGCTGGGCGACGCCCTGTTGCTTCCACCCAGCGGGAGGAACGCAGCATGTAACGTTATTTTGAGCAGCGGAATCCTCTGGATTTCACTGCGCATGCTCTTTTTTTTTTTTTTTTTTTTTAAATCAAACTTCATTTTGGCTCGCGGTGGCCGAACGTTCAGCTGAGCGCCCGGCCGTCGGCAAGCGACAGCGCTCAGCTGAGCGACCGGCCGCCAGCATGCCCGGCCGCCGGCAAGTCACAGCGCTCAGCTGAGCGCCCGCCCGCCCGCATGCCCGGGCGCCGGCAAGTGACAACGCTCAGCTGATCACCCGGCGGTCGGCTGCAGGGAGCGATCAGCTGATCCCCCGGCGGCCGGCTGCAGGGAGCGATCAGCTGATCACCCGGCGGCAGGCTGCAGGGAGCGATCAGCTGATCACCCGGCGGCCGGCTACTAGGAGCGATCAGCTGATCACCCGGCGGCCAGCGGTAGGGAGCGATCAGCTGATCACCTGGCGGTCGGCTGCAGGGAGCGATCAGCTGATCGTTCACAATAGTCTGCCGCTGGTAAAACTGTAAAAAAAAAAAAAAAATCAAAACGAATTGCGTTATTTTGCAGCATCCGTTGCATCCGTTGTGCCACTATATGCAACATATCTGTTGCATCCGTTACACAACGCAATGCAACGGATACCGTTCAACGCAAGTGTGAAACTAGCCTTATAGTACAAATACGTCAAACCGTCTGGACCTGACGATTTCCAATTGGAAATGTAAGCACCTCTCCTATCTCTTCGCACGTGATTTCTTTATTCAGTGTATTTGCAGCATTCTTAGTAAGGCTAGGCAGCCTACATTGCTCGAGAAAAAAGTGAATCAGCTCCCTCTGCTTTGGACGCTCAGCACTTCTAATGAGCAGCTGGATGCTCAGATGGGTGCTTCTTGAGTACCCGACTATACTGGAAGTAAATGGGGTACTCTTCCGGAAAAATGCTTGAATTCCCCCATTGACTTACAATATACTCGGTACAAGAGTCGTGTCTGTCCAAAGATCCAATCGCTTGTTACAAGTACTGAGCATGGTAGTGCTCCCTCATTACAAGTTACGAGTCCCGAGCACCAGAGAATGGTAGTGCCCGCTCATCACTAGTTACGAGTCCCGAGCACCAGAGCATAGTAGTGTCCGCTCATCACTAGTTACGAGTACAGAGTACCCGAGCATAGTAGTGCTCGCTCATCACTAGTTACGAGACCCGAGCAGCAGAGCATGGTAGTGCCCGCTCATCACTAGTTATGAGTACTGAGCACCTGAGCATGGTAGTGCACGCTCATCCCTAATCTTTTGGTATCGTTTCCTTGTTTGTGCAAGAAAATTATCTCTTCACTATTTGGACCACTCTCAAGAGACCCAAGACTATTACTGTAATAGTGGCCATTGTCCAAGAGGATTGGGCTAAAATTACTCAGAAACTCTGACAGATGCTAGTGTCTAGATATGGATCTCGTTTGCAGCAGATCATATTAGCCAAAAGTTGCTCTACTAAGTATTACAGAAGTTTGTCAAGAAGTCATGAAATACGGTACATTTCAGACTGCTATACATTTTAAAAGTTTCATTTTGTTCTGAATTCGGAGGAATCACTTATATTTTGTGTTGAGCTGTTTACATTGTGTTTCCATCACTGGTTTATCGTAAGCGGCTGAAAGTTTGTAAATTTGGCTAATGAACAAAAATTGCAACGGGGGTTGAATAATTCTGATAACTGTAAGCGTATAAGGTAAAGGTTTCTAATCTAAAGCAATTATGTGATCTATGCTGCTTATTAGCTTTATTCACTTGCAAGCTGCATATTCCATTTTAATAGAGGCAGAGAAGATAGAGGTTTCATGGCAACACTTTAGCACCTCCCTGCTAAGAAAGTTTAATAAAATAGCATGAATAGCTTTCCTAAACAGGAAATTACAATGAAAACTTTTATAAATAGATGAAACTCGGTTGCTAATAAAGTCAGTGACTCACAGCAGAATCAGCACTGACTCAAGGGTGAAAAGTGTAATATGACATGGCTAAAGTGAGGATAAGAGTTTCGGTGGTTTCCAGCATGAAGGCCCCGATCCATCCAGAATGGTTAATAATGCTGGTCTTAATGAGGGGACATATTGGTGTCAGATGCTCCTAATTTGTAACAGGTGGACACCTCTTAAAGGGAATATGTCAGCAGGTTATTACTATGAAAGCAAAGGACCGCATGCTGCAAGGGTTAACAGAGAATTCAGGGATGCCTGTCTTGTCAAGGTATGAACGGTTGTTTATTTGCGGTTTGTTGAAGCAGCAGGACACTTATAATTGCTTGGACTGCAAATGTTTTTGAGGACAAGAATTGACTAACAAAAAATACGTAATTCAGCCATTTCATAGACTAAAGGCTACTTTACACACTGCGATATCGGTCCCGATATCGCTAGTGTGGGTACCCGCCCCCATCTGTTGCGCGACACGGGCAAATTGCTGCCCGTGTCGCACAACAGCCGTCACACATACATACCTGTCCGGCGACGTCGCTGTGACGGGCGAACCGCCTCCTTTCTAAGGGGGCGGTCCATGCGGCGTCACAGCGACGTCACTGAACCGCCGCCCAATAGCAGCGGAGGGGCGGAGCTGAGCGGGACGTAACATCCCGCCCACCTCCTTCCTTCCTCATAGCGGCCGGGAGGCAGGTAAGGGGAGCTTCCTCGTTACTGCGGCGTCACACGCAGCGATGTGTGCTACCGCAGGAACGAGGAACAACCTCGTTACTGCTGCAGTAACGAGATTTGAGAATGGACCCCCATGTCGCCGATTAGCTATTTTGCACGTTTTTGCAACGATGCAAAATCGCTTATCGGTGTCACACGCAACGGCATCGCTAATGCGGCCGGATGTGCGTCACGAATTCCGTGACCCCAACGACTCCGCATTAGCGATTTCGCAGCGTGTAAAGCCCGCTTTAGGCATGTAGTTGAGATTGATGTAACCTAACACACATATTTATGAATGCTTTTGTTTCTTACTAACACATTATATATATATATATATATATATATATACACATATACATACATACTGCATATTCAGTGCTTTTCCTTAATACAATATACCAGCACATGTAACTGAAAGATGTCTGCTGCATCCTGTCCAACGCCCAACTAATGAATACCATATGGAAGACAGATGGAGTTTGGACTGACCAATCCAGCAGAGACTATAAAAATTCCTATACGTCATGAGCCCGACCTGCGATACTTGATTGGACTATACTTTTGTCTACACCCTTTACTTCCTAGTCCTGTAAAGGCTTTATCTGGATATAAAGTATTGAGTTGTTTGCGCCAGTCGTGAGAGAGCAAGTCGTAATTGATCTAATCAATTAATATCTACCTCGCGTGCACACACAACATTCTAGATAATTTGAAATCGGCAAGTAGACCTTAAGAGACCCTTTGTAGTCTCATCTCAACAATGTCACTGTCAATGTACAATTTCTATAGAGAGCCTGGTGTGGACGGGACAGCTGTCTGAACCCTTTGTAATGCTGCATCCCTACAGGCGTTGATCTTTTGCAGGAACATGCTCTGACTCACCACCGAGGTTGGGTCCTTCCACGCTGCCCAGCGTCCCTGATTCTCTTCCACATGGGTTCTCCTTCCCCCACCTCCCGAAGTCTGTGTGCGCATCACAGCATCTCTGGGAGTGCTCCTAAGGAGCGGGTGCCGCTGCCCCTCTCTTAAGGGGCCAGCGCGCCACTCCCATGATGTATTATTACGTATGTAATAATGTATTATGTATTAGGGTATTTAGGGCAAGCTCCCACTAGAGGAGTTTCCTGATAAACGCCTTAGCTTAACTATTCCAGTACTCAAGCTTGCTAGTTGTCAGGTCCCCTTGTCTGTCCCATCCTTTCAGTGCTGTTGGCTCCTTGCCTGTCAGTCCTGTCCTGTCGGTACCTGTGTTTCTGCCTGTCCATCCCTCCGGCCTCAGCTCTCGCCACACCAGAGACTGTGCCTGTCCATGTCAGCTGTGCCTCCAGCCCAAGTTACCTTGGTGGCCCTCGCCACACCAAAGACTGTGCCTGTCCCTCCAGGCTGTGCCTCATGCCTCAGCTACCTTGGTGGCACTCGCCACACCAGAGATTGTGCATGTCCCTCCCAGCTGTGCCTCAAGCCTCAGCTAACCCAGTGGGCCTCACCACACCAGAGGTGATGCCTCTGGCCTCAGCTAGCCCAGTGGCTTACGCCCCATCAGAGACTGTGTGCCTGTCCGACCTGGCCAAGCCTTCAGCCTCAGTTATCTCGGTGGCTCATGTCTCGCCAGAAACTGTGCAGGTTCCATCTGGCCATGCCTCAGCTACCTCCGTAGTCCTTGCTAAGCCAGAGACTGTGCCTATCCCACCTGGCCATGCCTCGAGCCTCAGCTATCCTAGTAGCCCTCTCCACACCAGAGACTGTGCATGTCCAGCCCGGCCATTCCTCCAGCATCCGCTATCCTGGTGATCCAGGCCTTGATTGTGACCCTGCCTGCTTTTCCTGTCCGTGCCATCTGCCTCTGCTACTCCAGTGGTCCCTGTCTACACTTGAGACCCAGCACTGCCTAGTCCTTTGTCGGCCCCTGCCCTGGGGGGTCAGCTGCCCCAGTCCCGGTTCCCTGCCCTGGGAGTAGCACCTGGCATCCGACTCAGGTGGGCGCTTAGTCAAGCTCCCCTCTCAAAAAAGGGTAGGCCCAGGGTCCCCTTTTTCTTGCCGCAGTACCATCTCCAGCGGCGAGCGTGACACCCTGCTACATTGCTAATTCTAGAAATTCTGTGTCAGAACGGCTGAACCTAGTAATCTATGTGATACATCGTTGGACTCAGAATATCTTTGCCTATATCATCCTGCTCTCAGATAAGGCAACAAAATCCTGCTGACAGATTCCCTTTAACACTAGAACTACTGAGGTAGTCATTTTGACTACTTTGCACCATGTATTTCTATATAGGTGTCACGAGTCCAGTAGTTCTAGTGTTAATGAGTCAGGAGCGTCTGACAAGTCAAATGCGCCTTGCCACTATCTTACTGGTGTAAGGAACACTGCAGCTCATAATAAATTCCACAATCTTTGGCATCACACCCCGATCCTACACATTTTGGGGGAGCTTGTCGAAGCTGGTAAGAAAAATGGAAAAGTCACAAAATTTTAGCAACTCTGCGTTGGCAAAAAAAAAAATGTGCAACTTTTCAAAGCAATTTACGACAGAATTCTGGTGTAATCGCTTTGATAAATCGAGGCCCTAGTCTTTTGGAAAAAGAAAAAAAAAAAAAGAATCCAATGTATTTGTTTCTTTTGCATACAGTTTCTCGAGCTAAAGCCAAAAGTGGATTTTAAATGAATAGAAAAAAAAGGAAATACTTATACTTCTTCCTGCTTGATTCACTTGTGGCTTTCGCTAAAAAAAAAAATCTGCATTAAAAACATGGTTATTTCTGAAAAACTGGTAGTGAAACCATTGTTCTAGATATAGTGACCAAGAATAGACCACATATTCAGTGAAATGTTAAATAGAAATGAGCTGTTAGTGAATGAGGAAAGACAGCACAAAGGTTCTGTACATGGCAAGTTAGGAGCATAAACTTTTTATTTTCTAACTCGAGGCTTGCATTGATGACACGCAGTGGGCTTTCAAACAGTTTGACGCCATGGAAGACACAATTGTCAATCTGACATTTTACATTAGAGCACAAGATGTAGATATCTGACTTGAGGGAATCGTGGCCTGAGCTGAAGCCATCACTCGTCACTACTGATATTTCAGAATTATCCTATTAAATCCAGTATCAACAGAGTTTCTTCAGGAAGTATTCAAGCCCGGATCGCCTTGAACCTTTTACTAGCATCAGAAGAGACATTCCATCAACTGCTGCTATCGGGGCCCGAAACCATGCGGAAGTCAAGATCTCGGAGCGCACATGACACTGAGCCATTATGCTTCTTTTCCACTGGTAGAGATTCATCATCTACTCTTGTGATTTCAGACAGCAGCTTCTCTGTATTAACAGTTAGAACTGAGATATCCATTGGGATAGGCTGTGTCAGAGATCTGTGCAGGATATCAAGGGTGCTGGCCACATCTGATGGTGCAGAGAATAAGTTGAAATCAGTAGTCAATAACAAGAGGGATTCCACAGTCCTGGTGAGTATGAACTTAAATATTAATAACGATGCTTCTGCCTAGATGCTGCGTTACTCTAAAGGCCCCGTTACACGCAACGACGTATCTAACGATATATCGCCGGGGTCACGGATTCCGTGACGCACATTCAGCATCACTAGTGACGTCGTTGCGTGTGACAGCAAGGAGCGACTGTTAACAATGGAAAATACTCACCTTATCGTCCATCGTTGACACGTCGTTCCTTTTCAAAAAATCCTTGATTGTTGAGCTCACAGGTTGTTCGTCGTTCCCGAGGCAGCACACATCGCTACGTGTGACACCTCGGGAACGACTAAGTAAAGCTTACCTGTGGCCGCCGGCAATGCGGAAGGAAGGAGGTGGTCGGGATGTTACGTCCCGCTCATCTCCGCCCCTCCACTTCTATTGGGCGGCCGCTTAGTGACGCCGCTGTGACGCCGAACAAACCGCCCCCTTAGAAAGGAGGCAGTTCGCCGGCAACAGCGGCGTTGCTAGGCAGGTAAGTCCCGTGTGACGGCTCCAAACGATTTTGTGCGCCACGGGCAGTGATTTGCCCGTGACGCACAAACGACGGGGGCGGCTGCTTTCGCCAGCGATATCGCTGCAAGTAACACCCCCTTTACTATAAAGGATTGGAGTAGTCATGGGTTCAGCTCAATAATTTGACGATAAATTTTTTTATTGACTGCTTGCGATTTTACATAGCTGCCCTCTTTCAATTCCGCAGTTTTTTCCTCTGATATTCATGCATTGAATATACACTTTCTAAAAGGGAATCTGTCAGCACATTTTTGCAATGTAATCTGAAGACAGCATGCTGCATGGGTTAAAACACAGAATTCAGGGATGCCTGTCTTGTCAAGATCCAATCTGTTGTTGTTTTGCTCTGTTTGTGTACAAGACTTCTCATTGCTCAGACTACAATGTCACTCACACTGGAGTCCAGCATGGTAGCAAAAACTTGCTGATCGATTACCTTTACTAAAACCAATTTAAAATAAAATAAGAAAAATCTGACTTGAGGCTTAAAAATTTGACAGTGGCTAGTGACAAAAGCCTGTGACAGTATACCAATGACTGGATAAAGTAACACATCGATAGCTCAGTTGAAGTCACTTCATCTTCACTATCCCGGATGAAGTGACAATTCGAGAGAATAAATGAGCAATCAACAGACTGGCTGCAGACATCCCTACACAAGCATATTACTGTGAGAAATTTAAAAATTGACCAGTTTCCTTGTTAGAAAAACAAACTAAAGGGAACCTGACTGCTCCATAACGTCCACCATATCGGCGCCGTGTCTTTATCCCACTCTTTCTACTGCTTCTGAGCCTTTGTCTTTTATTTTCGGTTTAATTTATTTCAATAAAATAATTTAATTTGATCAAGGATGTGCAAATAAATGAAGAAATAATCAAGGTGCATTTTCTTCCTAATCATCCCACTGTATCACCCTCCTATAGAAGTAAAATGATTTGCAAGAGTGCCGTCACCACCGATGTATTGCAGATCTGTGCACTAAAGCCGGGTGTACGCACTTCGGCTTCATTGGCGCACTGCTTAATCCCCAGGGTGAAGCAGGACAAAGCCAGCCATTAATGCCGGCTATACAAATCTGGTGGCTGGCTGTGCCATATGTCACCACTGCCTGCTGCCACCACTGCAGAACAGGACCCTGCCTCCACTACAACACTTTGTGCATAAAACTACCTCTATCCTCTGGGCGTTCACCCAAGGCTATTAACAACATATCCCATTGCATATACAGTATAAGAGGCCTCATTATTCCATTATATGACTCATTTAATGAAATCCAGGCACCACAATATATACAAGGAAGATTTTTACCCTGTAAGCACTATCTCACATACTTGTTTAACTACATTACTACACCAAGCAGGCCACAGACGGATCTCCTACACTACCCAAGGGGATATACTTTTCCCTATAAAAATGTGAAACTACAGGTGCTGTGAGCATTAACACAACGTCAATAACTTTAAGGTGTAGAGCCACTATTTTTTCATTATAATTTTTCCGGACCCTTAGGCTATGTGCGCACAGTGCGTTTTTCGCAGCGTTTTTACGCGTTTTTCAAGTGCGTTTTGGGGCTCAAAACTGCATGACTTTGCTTCCCCAGCAAAGTCTATGAGTTTTCATTTTTGCTGTCCGCACACAACTTTTTTTTTAAGCTGCGTTTTTGAATTTAAAAAAAAAAAAAAATGGACATGTCAATTCTTTCCTGTGTTTTTCTGCGTTTTCCCCCCATGCAATGCATTGGAAAAACACAGAGATAAAAACGCAGCGCGTTTTTGCCGCGGGTGAGTTTCTATGCGTATTTGTGCGTTTTTAGCGGCAAAAACGCATAAAAACGCAGCGTCAAAAAACGCAGCGTGCGCACATAGCCTTAGAGGACTACCCACGTCCCGGAAGGCCATCACCCAGCTTGCTCCTGTCTATGATTGCTTTTCTTCCCTTTTCCACATTCTTCCCCTTTCCAGACTCCTCCTTTTGACTTGTGATCCTTGAAAAAGGCTGGCACTTACAGCCGAAACGTCAGACAGGATGTACAACATTTTTCAAATCATTTTTTTCTTTTGAACATTGAAGTAATAGCATTATAGAAAAGGAATTCCTTTCTTCTTTTTTTCATATTTGAGTGCCGAAGCATTCCACTCTATATATTGACTATTTTTGCTTCAGAGCATCACATTACTGACCTTGTGAACCAGTCATATCCTATTATTGACCACTGCCTGCTGGGACGCGCGCAGTGCGCTGATGAAGCCGGGATACGCACCTTCGGCTTATTCTTAGAAATCCTTTAAGTCATGTCCACAGGAGGGTCACGTTTAGTGGGATGATTAAGAAGAAGATACAAGCTTAAGTAGTCGCCCACTGATTTGCAGATCTCTGACCAAATTAAATTATTTTATGAAAAATAAAAAGAAAGGGCTTGTTGCATGCTGCATAAACAGTGGGATAATGACTTGGGGCCAGTGTGTGTGACTTTAGGCCCCTTTACACACTGAGACTTTATAGCGATCCCACCAGCGATCCCAACCTGGCCGGGATCGCTACAAAGTCTCTGGTGAGTCGCTGGTGAGCTGTCAAACAGGCAGACCTGGAAAACGACGCAACAGCGATCCGGACCTGCAGAATGACCTAGCTAGTCATTGTGGAGGTTGTAAAGCAGCTTTTTGAAAGGGAAGTCGCTAACGAAGTCGCTGTAAAGTCCCCTTTACACACTGAGACTTTCTAGCGATCATGCTGCAAAGCGGGAAACAAAGGACCAAAGAATGGTCCTGAGAGATGTGTAGCGATCAGCAGCCTCACAGCAGGGGCCAGGTCGCTGATGTGTTTCACACACTGCAATGTCGCTGGGGAGGTCGCTATTACGCCACAAAACCGGTGACGTTACAGCGATGTCGTTTGCGATGTTGCAGTGTGTAAAGCCACCTATAGGGGAGCTGTCAAGTTCCGTTTCTGCTAAAAGGTAAACGTCACAATAATAGTCAACACAGCAAATTTTACTGACAAAAAACCTCCAAAAAAAGAAGAAAAAAAAATGTCCTTACCTCATGTTTCAGGTCTATAGTAAAATCAGAAGTAGGTGGATCCTTAATCAGAATCTCAGCAAGCCTAAAAATTTCACAATAAAAAAAGCACCTCATTAGTACATAATGAAAAATGGCACACAAACCCCCAGAAAACTGTAAACTGGAACATGTCAAAAGACAACAATCTAATATAAAATGACTTTTATTAGATCGTTTACTCTTTGTTCTGGTTCTAACACAAATAGCTGCCAACAGCAATAAAAATAAAATTACACTTAATCTAATAACATTATTTAATTGCAAACTTTTTTTTTTTAAATTAAAGTTACTTGGAAAAAGAATCAATAAAAAAGTACAAAAAGTGAAATAGAAATGTATTACATTTGTAGAAATGGAAAAATAAACATCATGAATAACAAATTGTACAGAAAGCCATTTTCATCTTGTATTTAGAGATCTATAAAAGGTATAATTAGAGGAACAGATGAGTACTTACATCACACAGAAATTGAACATTTTAGGCTTAATACAACAAATATACTCTGAGTAAGGATTATATGTAAACTAAAACTTCTCCAAAAGACTGAGACTTTGCTCCTGATCTAGAACACATTTTTCTATGTTTTACAGAAAAGTAAGAAAAAGCCACAATGGTCACTGGAATAACTTGAAAATGCTAAAAAGTATTTTACTGATTATCAACAAATGAAAATTAGAAACTGATTTTGAATTGTGGTTCAATAGAAAAATCATAAATAATAAAAACAACCTGGACAAAAATGATGGAACCCCCTGGAAAAGAGAAAATAATTTAACCACAGGGACATGTAAAACTAGGGTGTGTCCTGTAATTAGCCTCACAGATGCCTACAAACTTGTAATCTGTCACTGTGCCTATTTAAAAAGGTAAAAAGTAGTCACTGTGCTATTTGGTATCTCGGTCGGTATGTGCCACACTGAACAAGGAGCAAAGAAAGTTAAGGATAGAGTTGTCTTAAGGCCACTTTACATGCAACGACATCGCTAACGAGAGGTCGGTGGGGTCACGGAATTCGTGACGCACATCTGGCCTCGTTAGTGACGTCGTTGCGTGTGAAACGTACGAACAACCTCTAATGATCAAAAATACTCACCTTATCGTTGACATGTCATTCTAATCTCAAATATCGTTGCTGCTTTTGGACGCAGGTTGTTCGTCGTTCCTGAGGCAGCACACATCGCTACGTGTGACACCCCAGGAACGACGAACAGCACCGTACCTGCGACCAGCCAGCATCAAGGTGGGTGTGTCTTTCCTTCGGCTGCTCTCCGCCCCTCCGCTTCTATTGGCCGCCTGCCGTGTGACGTCGCTGTGACGCCACGCGAACCGCCCCCTTAGAAAAGAGGCAGTTCACCGGCCACAGCAACGTCGCTAGGCAGGTAATTATGTGTGACGGGGACTAACGATGTTGTGCGCCATGGGCAGCGATTTGCCCATGACGCACAAACGACGGGGGCGGGTGCGATCGACAGCGACATTGCTAGCAATGTCACTGTGTGTAAAGTGGCCTTTAGATTAGAAAGAAATTACAGATAACCATGTTAGGGGTAAAGACTACAAGACCATCTCCACACAGCTTGATGTTCCCTTTACTACAGCTGCACATATTGTTCAGAAAAGTAAGGTCTTGACTGTAGCCAACCTCCATGGATGTGGCCCCCAATAGGAAAATTGGAGACAGATAATATGAATGGTAATGAAAGAGCACATTACAATTTCAAAGAGATTAGAGGTGAACTCAAAGGTCAACATATATCAGTGTCAGATTGCACCATCCGACGTGGTCTTGGCAAAGGTGACTTCATAGAAGACGACCTAGGAGGAAACCACTATTGAAAACAAAAACTAAAAAAGCAAGACTGGATTTTTCAATAATGCATATTGCCAAACCACAAAGGTTCTAAGAGAATGTTCTTTGGCTAGATGAAACAAAACTGGAGCTTATTTGGAAGTTACATCAGCACTATGTTCACAGATGAAAAATGAAGCATACAAAGAAAAGAACATTGTACCCATTGTGAACCATGGAGAAGGCTTGGTTATGTTTTGAGGGTGATTTACTGCATCTGGCACTGGGAGTCGTGAATCGGTTCAGGGTACAATAAAATCTCAGGACTATCAAGACATATTAGACCCAAATATGCTGCCCAGTGTCAGAGATTTGAAGGTCATGGGTCCTCCAACAAGATAAAAAACACACAGCTAAAAACAAGAATGGTTAAGTGCAAAACATTAGACTATTATGATGTGGCTTATATGATCCCTGATCTAAATCCTATGGAACATCTGTGGAAGGAGCCGAAACCTGCAGTTTGGAGAAGGTGCCTTCACATCTGAGTCACAAGCAGCAGTCTGGACAAGACTTCTTCACACCTGAGACACAAGGAGCAGAGATGAGCGAACTTCTTGAAGTTCAGTTCGGCGGGTTCATCAGGACTTTAGATAAAGTTGGGTTTGGGACCCGGACTTGACCTGAACCTCAAATGAAGTCACTAATTGGGCAGTTCAGGTCTCCACCCACATGCAGCAAGCCATAAACTGAATACTTTCGTGGGAGGATGGGCTGGAGTTTTTCCCAATTTTTTTTTCATGGAGGGACACCCTACATCCGATCCCAAGTGGTTTGCATATGTAAAGCATAAAGAAAAGAAAAAAAAAGTCTGTTTGGAAGAGCAGCAATCCTCAGGTTCGCTCAGCTCTAACAAGGAGCAGTCTGAAGAAGGTGCTTTCACATGTGAGACACAAGGAGCAGTCTGGTCACAGGGAGTCGTCCAAAATACCTGTGGACAGGTGTAGAAGCCTCATCTCTGCGAGCGTTTCAGGATACATTAGCAGCCATTGTCTCCAGAGTTTGTGCAACTAAATATATGGAATCATCATTTTTGCCCAGGCCAGCTTCATTATTATTTATCATTTCTGTTGAGCCAAAGTTCAAATGAAATGTCTGATTTTCATTAGTTGATATTCGGAAAATTTTAAATTGAAAATTACTTATGTGAACTTCAAGTTGTACCAGTGACCATTTGTGGGGTTTTCTTAATTTAACAAAAAGGTACCAACAATTTTGTCTGCAATGCCCTATTTTATATATAGTTTTGTGTGTGTGTGTGTGTGTGTGGGGGGGGTTGTGTTGTGTTTTTTTTTTAAAAAAGGTCCAGGTTTCCCATGAGCAATTTCTGCATTATCTAAATCTCAACAGTATTTACTGGCACGAAAAAGAAATGTGGCTTTAGTTGTTAATAAGATTATTGCGTTACTGGAAGCCACAGCACTGGAAAATGTCAATTGCAGTAGATCAGGGATTTTGTTAGCATGCTGCAATTCAGGGTGGAATTGATTTGTCAAGAAATTAAAGCCCTTAAAAAGTAACCACTGTTTAAATTTATTTCATAAATCAATAGAACACATGAAAACAAGAAATGGTTTAATATATCTTAAGAGAGTGATCTGCTTCTATCTTCACCAGAACTGATCTTTGATTCCCAAAATGATCAAATCACAAGTTTTGTCTTCAGAGAATGCAGATATTCTCAATGAGAAATGAGATGACAGTTGGTGCTCAGAAAATTCGGGAGAAAAGTAACTCTGGAGAACTAACAGCAATCTTTCTGTGTCAGCATTTAGTTCCTTCCTCCCTGCTCCATAGAATTTTATCACCACTAACTGTCATCCACTATCAGCAATGAGAAAATCTGTTTTTACTAAATACAGATATCATGGATTTTAGCCATGTGTTAAGAGTAAAAGATCAGTCCAGGAGGAGAAAGAAGCAGATTTATCTCAAAGATATTTTACAAGGTTGCTTATTTTCATGTGTATGACCAATTTCTAAAATAAAAATTAAAACAATAGAAAATAATTTCTCTTTAAATACAAAATGAGAAAAGATAAGGGTGACATCTGTACAGTACAGTGAATCTGGTTTTCACCCATCCACCAATAAGATGGTCAAAGTGCATAAGATAGGATAGTGGCATAAAGTCTTTAACAGTAAGTCTGGCCTAGTTAAGAGATGATGTTTTAAAGAGGTTATGCTCATTTAAAAAGGTTTTCAAGGCATGTATATATACAGTGCCTTGCAAAAGTATTCAGCCCCATTGAATTTTTCATCCTTTTCCCACATTTCAGGCTTGAAACATAAAAGATAAAAAAAATAATGTTATGGTGAAGAATCAACAAGTGTGACACAATTGTGAAGTTGAACAAAATTGAATGCTTATTTTAAACTTTAGTAAATAATAAACTGAAAATTGGGGCGTGCAATATTATTCATCCCCTTTACTTTCAGTGCAGGAAACTCACTCCAGAAGTTCATTGAGGATCTCTGAATGATCCAATGTTGTCGTAAATGACTGATGATGATAAATATAATCCACCTGTGTGTAATCGAGTCTCCGTATAAATGCACCTGCTCTGTGATAGTCTCAGTGTTCTGTTTAAAGTGCAGATGGCATCATGAAGACCAATGAACACAACAGGCAGGTCCGTAATATTGTAGTGGAGAAGTTTAAAGCCGGATTGGGTTACAAAAAGATTTCCATACTTTAAACAGCCCAAGAAGCACTGTACAAGCGATCATATTGAAATGGAAGGAGTATCATACCACTGCAACCACTGCAATTCTACCAAGACCCGGCCGTCCCTCAAAAATTTCATCTCGAACAAGGAGAAGACTGATCAGAGATGCAGCCAAGAGGTACATGATCACTCTGGATGAACTGCAGAGATCTACAGCTGAGGTGGGAGAGTCTGTCCATAGGACAACAATCAGTCATACACTGTTCAAATCTGGCCTTTATGGAAGAGTGGCAAGAAGGAAGCCATTTCTCAAAGATATCCATAAAAAGTGTTGTTTAAGGTTTGCCACAAGCCACCTGGGAGACACACCAAACATGTGGAAGAAGGTGCTCTGGTCAGATGAAACCAAAATCGAACTTTTTGGGCACAATGATAAACAATATGTTTGGTGTAAAAGCAACACAGCTCATCACCCTGAACCCACCATCCCCACTGTCATACATGGTGGTGGCAGCATCATGGTTTGGGCCTGCTTTTCTTCAGCAGGGACAGGGAAGATGGTTAAAATTGATGGGACGATGGATGGAGCCAAATACAGGACCATTCTTGAAGAAAACCTGTTTGAGTCTGCAAAAGACCTTGGTTGTAGAAGATTTTTTAAACTACTGAAGGCTCTAGTGAGCTTTGTTGGGGCCATAATCCAGAAGTAGAAAGATCATAATTTCACCATAATCTGGCTACGACCAGGTGCTAACTGCAAGATTACAGGCAGAGGAGTGAATAGAACTATCAGAAGAATTGTATACACTATTACAGACACACATATTATATTAGTATTTTTTTATTATAGGGTAGAGTGGTGACAAAAAAAGGCAATAAATGCATAGTTGACGTTGCAATGGCCCTGACAAATCAACTGTTGCATCAGGGGATGCCAGAAGGTAAGAGGTTCCCATCTAGTGGCCAGGTATCACCCACTCATTTCTATATTTCAGGTCTCTAAAGTACAGTACCAATAGGGAACATAAAAAAAAAAAAAAACATACCAAGGAGATCAACCTAGGGTTTATTCACATGACCATATAGCAACCACATGTGGTCCGTGTTACAGTTGCAATTTCTGGCCCAAGCGGTAGTCTACTGACCAAAACTAGCAGCCTCATTTATAACCATATAAAAGGCATAAACATTGACATAGTGATATTTATAGTTTAAAGGCCTCAAATAAAGTAAAAGCTCTATAAGAACAGAGCATCTCTCTTTTTAGACACACAAAATATTTTTCTACGATGAAGAAGATATCACTCCTCCGACTCTCCCCGCTCCTCCGACTCTCCCCGCTCCTCCGACTCTCCCCGCTCCTCCGACTCTCCCCACTACTTTTAAGGAGCAAGGAGAAGCCAGGGAACATTCCCCACATGTATACACCAGACTCAAATAAGTGTCCACGAACCAAAACTCATCTCACTGCTAATGTGATGAGGACTTAGCTTGTAAAGACACCTGCCTGAATCTATAGACTTCTCAATCCCAAAAAGTCCAGCAATGCAGAGATAATCCCATAATTCTTAATGTTTACTCCATCATAGATTAAAAAAGTTAACAAATACAGAAGCCCCTTATTTGGCCAATATGCTTCACCATGTTACGTCATGCTGTTGACCAAGGATAAGGCATAACTTGTTGAAACATATCCGTGTATTGATGGGACAAACTATGTCTCCAGTTTATTCCTTGATTGCTTCTACTGGCCAAAACAACACAAAAAAAATATGCCATTTAGCAAACAGGAGAGCAGACGTCCCCAAACTATATTGCCGTTATATACAGAAGCGTAGCCGGATCCACGTTAAACATGTTTGGTGTTTCCGGTCACACCTCGAAAGAATTTATGGCCAGACACGTCTTTCCGTAAGATTTTAACATGTAAAAACTCTAAGTGAAACCTACAATTGACCCATCTGCCTACAATCAGAGCATCATTAGGAACACGTATTGTTACACCACTCACCACTCTTACATTTATTTCATTACATGCTGGCAGCACATTTTGTTATTGGCTTCAGAGACTTCCAAAGCTGTTTAGTCTCACTTACAATAAAGTGGTCTAGGGTTCAAATTATTTTGAGCAACACCCAAAATACCTGATTAAATGAAAAGCATCATGCTTTGTATAATAAAACACTGTTGGCTTGTTAAACCGAAATTGGCAATTATTATTTTAAGCAGAAAATTCAGGAAACAGACTGAAAATAAGTTGTCATCAGTTATTTGGATCTTGATTTTGCCCATAAAAATCACAGAAAGTATAAGATTGGAAATACAATTGTCTCAAAGAAAACCTGTCAGCTTGATTTTGTAATGTAAAGACATAGCTGGAATGCCGCTTTAATTCAGATTAAATTGATACCTTTGGCGAACAAATCTGCTTTGTTGTTTTTCTTTAATCACCATTAGAAGATTTCTGCTAATTAGATTTGGGTGCACAGTGGCCAAACTGTGCACTGGGTTTTCTCCTCCCCATTGTTGATTCCCCAGCGCTCCGCCTGTCTTTGAATAGCAAGTGACTGCTTTTTAGTGAACGGCCTCCCGTATTTGAAATCTTACACCGATACAATTATTGCCATGGGCGGCATGAGCACAGATTGGTTATTGGCTAAAGTACATCTTTTAGACATGATGGCGTATGCATCGACGAAGGTAACAATGGCATAATTTTACTGTAGACCAGATAGGATCTGAAAAAGCAGTGACCTGACATTCAAAGACCAGAGGGAGGCAGAGAGGTTGAGGAAACACAGGGAGGGAAAACTCAGTGCACAGTCAATCTAATTCGCAGAAAACTTCACAAGGTATCAAAGACAAACCACAAAGCGGAATTCTTCATCAATGGTACAATTGTAATCTGTATTACCGCGCAATTATAGCCATGTCTTTATTTGACATTACAAATTGTGCTTACAGGTTCTTTTTAAGCCTCCCATACACCTTTGATGGCCATTGACCAAACCATCGTTTGGCCAATCAATTGTTCACTATCTCCCCGAACTCTCCGATAAAAAAAGAGCACTTGCTCTGCCACGCACAGAACTAATCATATGCTGAACAGATGCAAGTCACATTTATGTATGAGACAGCCAAGATGATTGTCTATAAAATGAAGGTAGTTTCAGGCTCAAGGCAGTAGTAGATGGTGAGATATTGAGCCTAAAAGTCAAAAGTTGAAAATATTGTTTCCCTTTTGCTCCTCAGTGTAGACAGTCACAGCAAGATAAAGCAGTGGTAAACGGCTCAGGCCAAAAAACTAATGCACTACCAGGATACAGCCAGGCCCCCAATAGATGGAGACATCACAGGCGCAAGAAGAGCAAATCACTCACACAACTCCCAAACATGGAGGGGGTGATCGCTAGATGATAAAATTGCACACTAGTGGCTTGCATAGGGCACCATTCTCACTTACAGGTGTATCGTATCCTAGTCAGCAGCCTATTACACGCCCATACTATTCGATCAGGCGGGCTGCCTGGTACTAGTGTGCACCATATAGGGACGGGGACTCCATTATGCAAGTACCAAACATAAAGGGGCCTGGCTGCACCATGTATAAAATGTTATGTGCAGAAAAATATATACAAAATATCGAAGGTATTAATCGATATTATGGCCAGTATGAGGAACCATGACGTGGTTTGTAGGCTACCCTTATTTTGGCCATAATATCAACTAATACCTCAGATATTTTGTATATATTTTTCTGCACATAACATTTTAAACAGGGTGCAGCCTTTATGTTTGGTACTTGCATAATGGAGTCCCCGTCCCTATATGGTGCACATAAGTACCGGGCAGCCCGCCTGATCGAATAGTATGGGCATGTAATAGGCTGCTGACTAGAATACTATGCACCTGTAAGTGTGAACTATACCCTATGCAAGCCACTAGTGTGCAATTTTATAATCTAGCGATCACCTCCTCCATGTTTGGGAGCGGTCTGAGTGATTTGCTCCTCTTGCACCTGTGATGTCTCCATCTATTGGGGGTCTGGTTGCATCCTGGTAGTGCATAAATTTTTTGGCCTGAGTAGTTCACCACTGCTTTATCCTACTGTGAGTATCTTAAATTGTAGAGGATATTAAGTCCTCTTTTTGTCTGTTTTTCTATGCTCAGTGTAGATAGGACTCATGCAATGTGCAAGTGATGGAGAGCGATCATATGACTCTATAAATATCTAAAGAGGTTCTATGTAGAGATGAGGGTTCACCGGGTTCAGTTGGACTTTGTATAAATTTCAGTTTCGGGTCCCGGACATGACCTGAATTTGATGCCGGAACCCGTACCCCTTTGGAAGTAAATAATTGGGCAGTTTGGCTCCCCACACACATACAGCTAGCCGTAAACAGAGCGTTTCAGGATGGAGAAATGGCGGGTTTGGACACATTACATCTTAAAATGTTTTTACCCCCAGTGAGAGCCATTCAGAGACTGTAAGCGGATCCCACTGGGCTGAACATTGATTGTACCTGAGCTCCCTGATGCTCAATCGAATAGGCAGCATATGTACAGTAACCAAACTCCGAATTCGGACACAGTTATTTTAAAGTCCGTGTTTGGTACGAACCTCAAACTTTTCAGTTCGGACTTGCTCATTTCCAGTTCTATGGCTAAAATTGCAAAAAAGCTAATTAATATGGCACAATAGGTAGACGCAAACATTAGGAACAAATGCACTTACTTGTCCTGTTGCATTCAGAGCATTTTGTATAGGTATATGTTGTATAGGTATTGAATCGTGCCTAAATTCTGTATCTACAGAGCCAATTCCTTAAAGTGTACAACAATACATGATAAACTGTTTTTTTCAGTAAGAGTATACAACCAAAAGGTACATTAGTTCTAATAAATGTGATGTCAGTGGCACAATCTTAATAATAACGCTAAGTTTACAGGGTTATCCATTAAAACCAATTTTCACCAATCTGCAGAAAAGATAATAACCTACTGATTTAGTATGAGTCCAATCTCCATAAACCACACCTATTGGCAGAACAGGAAGGTCTTAACCCAGAAGGGTCCTTTTTATGCCAGTGACAAAATGGAGCTGGAGGTTGAACTCTGCTCCATTTATTCTCTATGGGGTTTTGAAAAAGCCAAGCGCATCGCTCAGCAGCTGTCACGATCGTCTCCCTGCATGAAGAGACCAGTGACAGCCTTTGGACTGGAGCCTCTCATTGGACTCTCTTCAATTAAATGGGTTTAATTTCTCTTGGCATTGAAGTAGTTAAATGCTAGTTTTGCTATTGCAACTTTTCCAAAGCAGTTCCTTGCTGAGTGATCAGCTGCACTTACAAAGTAGTCACGCTCTTCAGCTTTAAATAGTGGTGTATCCCAGCATTCCCTGCTGAAGATACAAAGTCATGTGTGTGCTGGCCGCCTTTGAGGAAGATTCTGCAAGTCAAGTTCCCGTGCTCAGGCTATATCCTTTTGGTTGTTAATTTTCCCCCTGTTTGTCTTTAGTTTTCTGGTGTGTTGTTAGTGCAGCAGTGAGGTCTAGTGAACCCCACCTGCCCCTCACTAGTCAGGATTACTATAGGGACTTCCATGGGTCCCAGGTTCCTGTTCAGTGACAGTTGTGGAGACTGTATAGGGACTGGTGAGGAGAGAAGGGATAGTTGCAGGTGAGGATAGGAGGTGCCCACCTACCCCTCTCACTAGTTCCAAGGCCTCCTCTTGTTTTTGTGTACCCGGTGCCCTCCTTTTTGTGTGTTTTTTGTTGTTCATCAGATGCTGGGAGGTCTGAACGCACCTCACCACACTTGCTACACCCGGCGAGCGTGACAGCAGCCCCAAAGTGAATGAATGAAGCAGCATTTGAGAATTTACACTATCGCTTTATTTTAAAATGATAAAAAATGCTCCATATTGCCAATCGGTGAGGATCCCACCAGCTAGAGCTCCACCGATCAATATGTTATCAGATATCCTATGGATGGGAATAGCTTGTTTTCACTGGACAGCCCTGTTCAGTTTGCAATAAAATGATCTTAAAATCTTCTTTCCTTCCTTTCATACTTTTTTTTTTTATAATCAAAATTAAAATAATTACTTCCAGCCCATACATTCACCAAAGAATTTACTAAACAGACTACTAATGACACATTGAATAGCCAAAGCATGCAACAACTTATTGTGGTCTTATTTTTCCCACGTCTTAAATATGTCCCCTAAGTCCTGTGTGCATTCTTCTGAGAATATAGTTTCATATGGCAAGTGCTTGTGATTTTTTTAATAAATCTAATCTGTACCCTTAATAAATGTTCCCACCAACGACACGACACTGGGTCTCTGGAGGCCCAAGAGAAATTGATTGCTTCAATCGGGGAAGGATTATGATGTGTTTATATGGAAGGCTCACTGACCAGGAAAGCAGCACTATGACAAAGTGCAGCTAACGGACACTGGGGCATCCAGTTATTGGAAACTTGTATATGTTAGATTCATAAGATTTTATAACTCACTAATATGGTTATATAATTGCACAAGAGAAATGTAACAGAAGGGTGGCAGTATAAAACAAGAAACATGGAACGGTTGGAAAACAACGGGGATGGGATAGAGTGTAAAATAAAGAGAACTTTAAAAGATGTAATTATTTATCGGTAATGAGATTTCATGACAGCACCATGGAGAGAGGGGATCCATCCTTTAAGGACAGGAAACATATAGGACACAAGGGCATCAGTTGGATTATAGAGCATGATAAGACCTCCAAACAGACAGAATTAAACCTCAAATACTAGTGATGGGGAGACCCACAGATACCTGGGATACCTGGGATACCTGGGATTATAAAAAATATAAACGGTTTGGGCCTAGTATTGATTCCGGATATCTCACCGGACACTGATCCCTTATATTCCTCTCCTAAGACTTGCATATGTGGTAATTATCCTCAAAATTCGGTTTATCCAAGGTACCCCTCTCGCCAGATATTCTGTTTAACCACCAAAGAAAGAATCGTAATGTTAATGGAGATAATGTTATAGTCCCTTTCAGATGTCCCTCCAAGGTGACTTCATTCCTTAGAACATCCCACTGCAACTCGCTGGTATGAAACTGGGTCCATAACACTGCTGGGATACATAAGGTAAGTGAAGCTAGCAAGGATATAGCCATCCGGAGGCACATGGTGGGAACTTTCACTTATACTTGGCTGTATATTTTTTCTATTTTGTCCTCTGGAAGACGACATTCATGACACCTGGAATCCAGCATCAGAACTAAAAAGAACTGCTCTCTCAGGAGCTTCAGTCTCGATTGTTTTAGATTTAACAGCCAGCCTAAGTTTCTGACCTACTGTAAGTGAGCATTGCAGTGTTAAAATGAACTGCCTACGATTAGTAAGTCGTCCAGATATGGGACTACAAGCCCATCTTTTTCTCAGAAATGAGCTGTCACTTCCTCTATTATTTTTTATAAAGAACTTCTGGTGCAACTGGTAGTCCGAATGGAAGGGCTCTGTACTGTAAGTGCCTGACTACTCCATTTTATCGTTAAGGCTACCCTGAGGAACCTCTGCTATTCCACATGTATACATGTAATAATGCATATTCCTAACATTCAGGACCGCCATGTAACAGTCCTGAAAATCATACTAGTGGCTGATCTTACAGACTCCATCTTGAACGTCTGGACTTTTAGGAATCTGTTTAGGTCCCTTAAGTTTATTATTGTCCTGAGAGCCCAGTCTGGATTTTTCATCAAAAAGAGGGGAATAAAACCTTCTCACTTTATCTTGTATATCGACTTCCAAGAGGATGCATTTCTATAACAGATCTAGTTCCTTCAATTCCAAGACTAGCTATTCCCTCGTAACAGTGAAAAGAGATGTTAGAAAAATTTCTGCAGAGGAACAGCTTGAAATTCCAGTATTAGGCCAAACCTCACTAGGTTGAGAATACAGCTGTTTGACGAATGTTTTTCCCAGGCAGGGAAAAAGAGAGAGAGCCTTCCCCTTATCCGGAGACAAGAGTCACTGGAAGGGCCTCCATACATAAAACCACTATTTCTTTTCCTCTGGTCACTCCATCAATTCTGAGCCCTAGAGGTCTTCCCTGGTTATAACTTCTTTTCCAAAAGGATCTTTTTATAAGTTGGAAAGAACAAACCTTTTTGCTTTCTTCTGCTTTTTCCAAATTATCATCCAAGACTGGGCCAAATAGGAATTCTCCTCACGGGATAGGGCATATTTTTGACTTGCCTTACATATCCAAGAGCCAGCCCTTCAACCCGATAGCTCTATGGACTGCATAAAAAACGCAGCCGATCTAGCCACCAGTATTGCTAAATCCGCTGATGCTCCAGATAGAAACGCTGCTGCTCCCCGCATCAACGGAATTGTGGCCAAAATACTATCCGTAGCCACCTTATCATTCAGCTGATCTTCCAGATCATCCAACCAAGCCATCAAAGATATGGCAGTACATGTTTCTGAGATGGCTATTTTCAGAGCCCCTACCGAGGATTCCCAATAAAAAAGCTATTTGCTTTTCTATCCAGGAGATTCTTAAGTATCCCGATATCTTGGAAGGGTAAAGTGAATCTTTTAGGTGCTTCTAAGACAGCGATGTCTAATTTTGGGGCTTTTTCCAAAGATAATGTCAAGTCCTTGTCAAACGAATATTTTCTGTTAAATGATGAAAGAAAGGAACCTCTCTTCTCAAGTTTCTTCGATTGTCTTCCGATAAGTGATTGGATTTTTTCATTAACGTGGCCAGTTTGACGCTTCCTTTGTTCTAGGCCCCCCAAACATGATATCCTGGACAGATTTGTGGGCTTTCTGCTCAATGATAACCATTGTGGATCTAACAGCCTTTACCAATTTACTTGTATCCTCTACAGGATAACAGTGTCGCTTTCCTGTATTACTATCCGATGATGAAGTAGAAAGAGAGGATCCTGAGGACGCATTCATCTAATGACCTGTTAGATTTGTGAAGGGATAATCTAGACTTTCTAACTTCCCTAATCCTTTCTTCCTCCCCATGAGAAAGGTATTTTAGGGAATTCTTGACCACTGCCCTAATGATGGACCTTAATTTTAAAGGCAAAGTTAGGGGATTTGGGGATTCTTCCCAATGTATTTAATACGAGGATTGACAAAGTCTTCTCTGCCAAGAATTCGGTAATCCTTCCTTACAAACAGCATATTACCTGTGATTAGACTTCCCCATACATTTTGTAGGTTTTCCTTGACAATAAAATGATAAGAGAAGCACTGTTATAAAATAAACTTTCACGAATATCACATACCACTCAGAAGCTATCAAGGGTACTGGATTCGAAGGAGGAATCATGTCCCCCCGACAGATCCCTTCTGCAGGTTGTGGATTAATCCATTCTGTCAGGTTAGAACCATAGAATGGTAAAGTTGGAAGGGACCTCAAGGACCATCGGGTCCAACCCCCTGTGAGTGCAAGCTTTCCTGCTTTCCTAAATCATCCCAGCCATATGTTTTATCCAGTTTCTGCTTGAAGATCTCCATTGATGGAGATCTCACTACCTCCTGTGGTAGCCTGTTCCACTGACTGCCCTCACTGTCAGAAAGTTTTTCCTAATGTCTAATCTGAATCTGCTATAGAATCATAGAATTAAGGATTTACCTTATTAGAGCTGTGGCTTTGCTGACTGCTACTGCGGTCACTCGCGATGGCATGTTTTCCACCGAAGCAATTACCACTGCCGCTGTTATGTTGTCGTTGATGTAGCTGCTGCTTCCTACGATCCTATTGGAGCTCCCTCTGCTGATGATGATCCTGCTGTCGCTCTATTTCTGCTAGAAGGACTGCTATCACAAAAAAAAAAAAAAAATGCTCTGCTGGGGGTCTAACCGCATTTGAAAACAAGGGACCTGCAGGACACAAGCCATCCCTCCAACGAGGCCTTCTGCATTCCTACCCTGGAGGTGACAAAAACACCTCTGGGTCAAATGTCACGAGCGCACTCGTCATTAGGGCATGCCTCCATGGTGCATGCGCAGACCCATGGAGAGTGGTAGCCAGCCAACTGCAGAGAATGGTGCTGCTACTCTCGCCCACATATTACTCAAGTCCTCTTGTACCCACTGTGGTGCTTCCAGAACAGGAAACTAACTGAAGCCTGGGAAAGGTACCGCCCTTTTATCCAGTAGGTTTCCTGTCCTTGAAAGGCAGATCCCATCTCCGTGATGCGGTCATGGTTGACAGAAAAAAGTAATGTACTGTACCAATTTCATCATTTTATTTGGTATACTGAGTAGGATGGAGGAACAGGAAGCTGAGCATTGTATTCAATTTGATGTTTGTCTAAAAGTGCCATAGCCTGGTGGGGCATAGGACGATCAGTCTGACCCCAGTTTGCGGTTTGGCGATTACAAGAGTGAGGAGCAAAGGGGACGAGTATCTGCCTGCTATGCAGATTCTAGTATTCAAGGTAATAAATTGGATAAGATGACAGGTCTTATCATTAAAGGGATTGTCTATAACTTCTACAGTGATGGCCTTTTCATAGGATATGTCATCAATACCTGATTGGAGGAGGTGCGACACTTGGCGCTACAGTCAAACAGCTGATACAATGCTTAGCTGACTGCCAGTCAGTCCTAGGAGGAAGGTTACAGCCACCTTTCACTATGTACAAAGCAGCGAATAAAAACGCACCAGCTGCATAAACTTAATTTCCTCCTGGCAGCGGTGCCCTTAGTGCAGCGGCCGCAGAACTTTATTAACCTACAGCTTAAACACATAATTGTAGGTTAAAAGTGTCTGTTTTGTTTTTTTTTTTAAATGACAGGCTCCCTTTAAATATACACATAACAAATAAGATAAACAAATTGTATCATACTATTACAAAAAGGAGAAAAATGTTAACAAATATACATTAAATCATGACAAAAATTCATGCAATGCTGAAATGTAGGTAACTATTCATTAAGACTGGTGCATCTAGTACCCATGCTCACTATAGTACCTTGCTTTGACCTCGACAGGGCAGATCGAAGAGCGTTTGTGCAGGGGCATGATTTGGGGACTCTGTGTGGATGGCGTAGGCCCTATCATTCACATGAATGAGGGAAGGAGGATGGTGAACACAAGAAGAGAGGAGGCACTGGAACAAGACCAGAGGCACCCATGCGACCCGTCAGTGCCATCTGTGGGTACAATAAAAGCTTTTTTTGGGATCTGCCGTGGGGATTGTGGACTTTTCTAAATAATTTTTAGTATGCTGTAAAAGAAGACTTAAAGGTGGTGGTCATACTTTATATGGGGAAACCTGGTGACCGGTTCCCTTTAAGCTGCAAATAAGTTCGCAGAAGAAGTGACTACTGATTTTGGATTTTCCAGGTACCCAATTTTCAATTTGTTCCGTGGGATCTTTTTTCAATAGCCTCATGTCTGCATTAACCCCTTCACAACCGGCCGATTTTTCCCTTTCCGTTTTTTTTTTGCCATTCTTCTTCTGAGACGCAACTTTTTTATTTTTCAGTCAATATGGTCATGTGAGGGCTCATTTTTTTGCGGAACGAGCTGTACTTTTACATTAAACCATATAGTATACTGGAAAACAGCAAAAAAATTCTGAATGCAGACAAATTGCAAAAAAAAGTGCGATAGCACTATTGTTTTTGAGATATTTTATTCACGGTATTCACTATATGGTAAAACTGATGTGTGGGTGTGATGCCTCAGGTCAGTTCGAGTTCGTAGACACCAAACATATATAGGTTTACTTTATATAAGGGGTTAAAAAAAAAATCGGAAGTTTGGCCAAAAAAAAGTGGCGCACGTTTTAAGCCATATTCCGTGACCCATAGCATTCTCATTTTTCAGGATCTATGGCTCAGTGACTGCTTATTTTTTGCGACTCGCGCTGACGTTTTTAACTGTACCATTTTTGCGCAGATGCTACGTTTTGATCGCCTGTTATTGCATTTTGCGCAAAAGTTGTGGCAACAAAAAAACATCATTTTGGCATTTGGAATTTTTTTGCCGCTACGCCGTATACTGATCAGATTAATTGATTTTATATTTTGATAGATCGGGCGTTTCTGAACACGGCGATACCAAATGTGTGTATATTTTTTTTTAACCCTTTCATTTTTAATGGGACGAAAGGGGGGTGATTTGAACTTTTAGTTTTTTTTTAATGTTTTAAAACTTTTTTTTTACCTTTTTTTTTATTTTACTAGTCCCCCTAGGGGGCTATAGCGATCAGCAATCCGATCACTCTGCCCTATCTGCTGATCACAGCTACAGAGCTATAAACAGCAGATACGCTCACTTTCTGCTTCACTTGGCTCCGGGCCGAGTGAAACTGAAAGTAATTCATGGCAGATACAGAAGTCGTCACATGACCCTGTGCTACCATGACAACTACCGGAAGTCACGTGATCACGTCACGCAGCTTCCGGTATCGGGCGGTAAGTAAATGTTTACCGCGATCACGATTAAAATGGCGGTCACATATTAACAGCGCCATTTAAGGGGTTAAACGAGCAGATAACGATTCTGCTCATGCCTGGCAGGCACAAATGTCAGCTGTGAAAAAAAGCTGAGATGTACGCCGATCGCGGCATGCATGCATTATGACCGCTAGGACGTAATATTACTGCCCGCGGTCATTAAGGGGTTAAAGGTGGTTTAGGTGGGTGGCTTTATCATGCAACCTGCTGTCATGGGTGTGTCATGGGTGACAGAAAGTCATATGGTTTCTGGCAATAGAAAGTTACAGCGTCTGGCTACACAAAATTCTCCCTGACTTTCTATTGTTCCTGCTGTTAGTATTCATTTTATTAGGTATGTTTCATGCTTGTTTTTCATCTCTTCCCCATTAGGACTCAGTGGAGCCCTACTTCCATTCAGCTGCTGATTATCAGTTTTCTCCATGTGCTTATATACTCCCTAGACTTGTGCTGGTGATATTCTTCAGTTCATTCAAGCTCTGGTTGCAAGCAGGTGGCTTGTACTCATCTGTGCTATTGTTGCTGAAACTTTGCTGAACCTCTACCCAAGTCATCTGTGGATACGTAGTTATAATAATAATAATAATTTTATTCAGTTATATAGCGCTATTAAATCCACAGGGCTTTGCATACATTGGCAACACTGTCCCCATAGGGACTCTAGATTGTGAGCCCCAATCTGTATGTCTTTGGATTGTGGGAGGAAACCGGAGTACCCGGAGGAAACCCACGTAAACACGGGGAGAACATACAAACTCCTTGCAGATAGTGTCCTTGGTGGGATTTGAACCCAGGACCCCAGCGCTACAAGACTGCAGTGCTAACCACAAAGCCACCGTGCTAGTTCATGCATTTTCCCCGTGTGTCCTCCTTGTGTCTTCTCTAGTGTTTACTGGGGTTGACAAAGAGCTCATTCTACCTGTTACCTAATTAGGGTCCAACACTAGGGATACCTAGGGTCAGGCATTCGGCTTGGTGCATAGGTGCAGAACCTATCTAGGTTGGTGAGGGACCCCATGGACCAGTGGTAGGTTTGGTAAGGGGTTACCATCTCTCCCTTCCCTAGACACAGAGTTTCCCTTCCCTTTCGCTTGGTACTTCCTCGTATCTAGTGACACCTGCTCTAATCAGAGAATCTAGAGTATCATTCATGGAGTTAGCAGTGTGCTGGGCTATGTACTGAGTGTGCTAGGAGGATGACTCTGGCACTGTAGTTGACAATATGGCCTTGAAGGCATATTTTGGGTCCTGGTTATGTTGTGGAACTGCAGCTGTAAAGAAGTTGTGGGCAGGCAGTGAGCAGTGATAATTGTGTCTTAATATTGGCCTCAGGAGCAGAGCTCAATGGAGGATGTCAGCATATAACAAGCGCTGCGCATATGCCCTATCTAATGAACATTAAGGCTGGCACTGAATAAATATTCGAAAGTATATATTCTCCTAAAATTTGTTATGAGATTGTTAAAAAAAAACAAAAAAAAAAACTTAAATGTAAATTAGTTCTAGGAGCAATAAAAACTATCTGCCATTAGTCCTCATGCATGGCTTGGTGAGTTGGCCAGCACTTTATACAGGTCCTGTATTAAAGCTGAACTAAACGCTGACAATACACTTAAGATTAAAGTCAGCCAAAATTACCAATTGTACCAGGATCAGCTAACAATACAATATAACACCCATCTTACCTTCCCCTCACATATTTTCTTCCACATTTCACCTAGTGTCTCCAGACACACACGTCCATCTCATGGCCTCTCCTGCTCCCACCTACTAACACTCTCACTGCTTCTCCTCAGTGCTGGGGATATTGCTTCAAATCCAGGTCCTCCTCACCACATCCCTATTGTCACTTCAAACCCTCTTCAACAACCTAACACAAATTTCCGCACCCTCTCAAACCTCATACCCATTCACCCAGCCCCCGCTCCCCCAGTCCCACTAACAGGAGCTCTATGGAACGCTCGCTCTGTCTGCAACAAACTATCCTACATTCATGATCTGTTCATCACTAATAAACTCTCCTTCCTCGCCATCACAGAAACCTGGCTCACCCCCTCTGACACAGCCTCTCCTGCTGCACTTTCTTATGGCGGTCTCCAACTCTCTCACACCCCCCGCCCCAGTAACAAGCATGGTGGAGGAGTTGGTTTGCTCCTGTCCGACCAATGCTCCTTTACCCCAATTCCACTACCACCCTCTGTCACGCTCCCCTCTTTTGAGGTGCACTCCGTACGCATCTACGCCCCCTCCAACCTTCAGCTGGCTGTCATTTACCGCCCTCCAGGGCCAGCCACTGCCTTTTTTGACCATTTCACCACCTGGCTACTACATTTCCTTTCCACCGACATCCCCACCATCATCATGGGTGATTTCAATATCCCCATTGACACTTCCCACTCATCTGTCTCCAAACTTCTAACACTCGCTTCCTCCTTCGGCCTCACCCAATGGTCTTCTGCAGCTACTCACAAAGATGGCCACACGCTGGACCTCATCTTCACTCGCCTCTGTTCCCTATCTAACCTCTCTAACTCGCCTCTCCCCCTGTCTGACCACAACCTACTCACATTCTCTTCCCTCTCTTCTCCAAGTATGCAACCCCCCCTCCACAAATTTTCACACCCTCGCAGAAATATCAAACACATTGATTTACACGCCCTTTCTCAGTCCCTTCTCCCCCTCACAGACATTGCATTTCTACATGATGCAGATGCCGCTGCAACTTTATACAACACTACAATCTCTGCAGCTCTCGAATCAGCTGCCCCCCTCACACACACCAAAACCCGCACAATCAACAGGCAACCCTGGCACACAAGGCAGACTAAAGAACTTAGACGGGCTTCCAGAATTGCTGAGCGCAGATGGAAGAGGTCTCATTCCACTGAGCACTTCATTGCATATAAAGAGTCCCTCACCACTTTCAAGTCCACACTCACTGCTGCAAAACAAACCTACTTCTCATCCCTCATATCTTCTTTCTCTCACAACCCTAAACAGCTATTCAACACTTTCAATTCTCTCCTTCGTCCTCCGGCACCACCTCCCTCTCCTCTCATCTCAGCTGAAGACTTTGCCTCTTTCTTCAAGCGGAAGATTGACAACATCAGAGCAAGCTTTGGCCCACAATCACCACAGCCCCTCATCATAGCTACTCAGCCATCTTCCTCCAAATCCAGCTTCTCCACCATGACAGAAAACAATCTCTCCACTCTACTCTCAAGATCACATCTAACCACCTGTGCACTGGACCCGCTCCCATCGCACCTCATCCCCAACATCACCGCAGTCCTCATCCCAGCCCTAACCCATCTCTTCAACCTATCACTAGCAAGTGGTGTAGTCCCTTCATGCTTTAAACATGCCTCTATTACACCCATCCTCAAAAAGCCCTCCCTTGACCCATCCTCTGTGTCAAACTATCGCCCCATATCCCTTCTCCCCTACGCCTCAAAACTACTGGAACAGCATGTCCATCTTGAATTGTCCTCATACCTCTCCTCCTGCTCCCTCTTTGACCGGCTTCAATCTGGCTTCCGACCACATCATTCTACCGAAACTGCCCTAACCAAAGTCACCAATGATCTACTAACCGCCAAAGCCAAGCGACACTACTCTGTCCTCCTCCTCCTGGACCTGTCCTCTGCCTTCGACACAGTAGACCATTCCCTCCTACTACAGATTCTCTCATCTCTGGGCATCACAGACTTGGCCCTATCCTGGATCTCCTCATACCTAACCGACCGAACTTTCAGCGTCTCCCATTCTCACACCACTTCCTCATCTCGCCCCCTATCTGTCGGTGTCCCCCAAGGCTCAGTTCTTGGACCCCTGCTGTTCTCCATCTATACCTTCGGCTTGGGACAGCTCATAGAGTCCCACGGCTTCCAGTATCATCTCTATGCCGATGACACACAGATCTACCTCTCTGGACCTGACATTACCTCCCTACTAACCAAAATTCCACAATGTCTGTCTGCTATTTCATCCTTCTTCTCGGCGCGATTCCTAAAACTTAACATGGACAAAACAGAGTTTATTGTCTTTCCTCCTCCTCACTCATCTCCTCCAACAAGCCTTTCCATCACACTTGATGGTTGCTCACTCTCCCCAGTCTCACAAGCTCGTTGCCTTGGAGTGACCCTCGACTCTGCTCTATCCTTCAAGCCACACATCCAAGCCCTCTTCACCTCATGCCGATTACAACTCAAAAATATCTCCCGGATCCGTGCTTTTCTTAACCAAGAATCTGCAAAAACATTAGTGCATGCCCTCATCATCTCCCGCCTCGACTACTGCAACCTCCTGCTCTCTGGCCTCCCTTCCAACACTCTTGCACCCCTCCAATCTATCCTAAACTCTGCAGCCCGCTTAATCCACCTCTCCCCTCGCTACTCCCCAGCCTCGCCACTCTGCCAATCCCTTCACTGGCTTCCCATCGCCCAACGACTCCAGTTCAAAACATTAACCATGACATACAAAGCCATGCACAACCTGTCTCCTCCCTACATCTGTGACCTAGTCTCCCGGTACCTACCTGCACGCAACCTTAGATCCTCACAAGATCTCCTTCTCTGCTCCTCTCTTATCTCCTCTTCCCACAATCGTGTACAAGATTTCTCCCGTGCATCCCCCATACTCTGGAACGCTCTACCTCAGCACATCAGACTCTCCACGACCGTGGAAAGCTTCAAGAGGAACCTCAAGACCCACCTCTTCCAACAAGCCTACAACCTACAATAGCCTTCAGCCCAGTAGACCACTGCGCAACCAGCTCTGTCCTCACCTATTGTACCATCACCCATTCCCTGTAGACTGTGAGCCCTCGCGGGCAGGGTCCTCTCTCCTCCTATACCAGTCTGTCTTGTACTGTTAATGATTGTTGTACGTATACCCTCTTTCACTTGTAAAGCGCCATGGAATAAATGGCGCTATAATAATAAATAATAATAATAATAATAATAATAACGTGCATAGAGAACCTACCGATAAAAGGTCAAGGAAGAGAAATTAGGCATGGTGGAGTCCAGTGTAATATCAAGCAGGCTATACTCAATGAAAAATGTCCCAGTCCGGAACAGGTTAATGGCAGACTCGTACAACTAATTTTAAGTGTGACTGCACCCTGCCTGCTCTGCATACAATGAAAAAGGTGTTGCAATTGATCCTTTTAATATATCGCAGAAGGCCTAAAGAAATCAAGGAATTATTTGTCTGCATGCCCTAAGATGATATACACAGTATAAGGTTTTCGATCCCAGACATCTAGAGTTTCATGCTTGCTCAAACACAGCACGAAACCGGGACAGGCTCATCACAGACAAGTATGTCTGAGACACTGATGCATTTCAGGGAAGTTTTGAAAAATGAGAAAAGCACTGGGAGAAAGTCTGATGGGCAGCTCCCCTAAGGTCTTACCATCGGCCTGTGTCGGCTTGATCACAAGTTTTTCTTTCACCATTTAAATATAAGGAAAGAACTGTCAATCAAGTCAAGCCAAGCAGTGAGAATCCAAGGAGCGATGCCCATCACACTCTTCTCAGAGTCCCGTGTTTTCCAGAGTTTGTGGTCTCGGAGATGCAGAAGCATATCAGATCAAGCCATACTGTAGCTCTACGTAATGAGGGGAACTGTCTGGATTTCATGCTACCCATGGTTCAAACAT
Source organism: Anomaloglossus baeobatrachus (assembly GCF_048569485.1). NCBI lineage: Eukaryota > Metazoa > Chordata > Amphibia > Anura > Aromobatidae > Anomaloglossus > Anomaloglossus baeobatrachus. Next base: position 722,141,437 of record NC_134354.1, read on the forward strand.
TAATATTTTGTCAGATATCCTGCAAGGGGGTTGCTTCATAAAGAAAAGTCATGTCCATATGCCCTGTTAGGACATATATGCATCATACAGTAATTTCCCCAATCTGTCTATGACCTAGAGCAGGGACCCTTTTAAGAGAATTCAAGCTGTCCATCTGAATTGCCGCTATATAACACCACATTTCTCTTTCAATAGCCACTACAGAGGAAATTAATGATTGATAGAATTTTTCCAAGCAAAAAAAAAAAAACAGGTTTTGCCGGGGACCATGTCGATTAGCCAATTTAGTAGGGTCACATTGTGATGAGACAACTCCTTTAAAGAGAACCTGTCACCACATTTGGCCCCTATAAGCTGCGGTCACCACCAGTGGGCTCTTATATACAGCATTCTAGAATAAGGAATATAAGAACCCAGGCCGCTGTGTAGAACCTAAAAAATCACTTAGAATACTCACCTAGGGGGCTTTCCGGTTCGATGGGTGCCACTGCTCTCCGGTTCTGCGGCGACCGCCGTCCTCCTTCTACTCAGCCCAGTGTGCATGATGCGTCTACATCATCCATACAGGTTGACATTGCGGTACTCTGCATGCGCACTTTGATTTGCCCTGCTGGGGGCAGAACAAAGTACTATAATGTACAAATGCGAGTAAAGGGTAAAGACCGTCCGCGCATGCACACTACAATACTTTGATCTGCCCTCAGCAGGGCAGATCAAAGTGCGCCTGAGCAGGACCGCAATGGCGGCTAGTGTGCATGACATAGGACACGTCATCCACACTGGGCTGGGTAGAAGGAGGATGGCGATCGTCACAGAGAGGAGGCGTCGGCCCGGAGAGCAGAGACACCCATCGGACTGGACCTCGCCCTAGGTGAGTATAATAAAAGTGCTTTTATTGATATATAAATTGGCCTGAGCACTTTTATACAGCATGCTAGAATGATATGTATAAGAGCTCAGTGGTGGTGGTCGCAGCTTATAGAAGGGGGGAAATCTGGTGACAGGTTCCCTTTAATTTGAACCGTACATAGGAAAGGAAAATGAAAGAAAATCAAAAATATTTACTTTTTATTGTTAAAAGAAAATGGCATAAGTTTAAGAAAATCACAGGAATAAGAAATGTGCGAGTGCAGAGGTTAGTCTAAATTCACAAAGTACAATAAAACAAACTGTCATTGCTGCAACTAAAAGAAAAAAGTTTCCATCGCTAACATTTGTTAGATGTAAGACGTGGCCACATGAGTAATTTTCAATCTTAGGTTAAAGAAAACATAAAAAACTAACAAGGAACTATTTCAAACACCATTGAGCCTGCGGTTCGCCTAATTATTACTGAAAAACTGTATGCCTATTACAGCAGGGAACACATTTTTGGTTAAGGTTAACAAAATTCTGAATTGCTGCCCATCAGAAGAAATAATAAGGCATTTCCATTTGTACAATGAACAATTTTGGTGAAAGAAACCTAAAGAGTTATTTTCTATAGAGTAAAAGACAATTGTAAAAAGGACAATACAAAAACAAATGTAATTGGAGCTTAACTGAAAAAATGCATATCGTTTACAGACAAAATAGTAATAAAATACTAATACAGTATGTAGTAAGCTCCTCAACAGTTTAGGGATGTCAATTTTGATTTTAACGACCAGTTTTGAAATGGTCCCCCAGAGAATCGTCTGGTTGGCCTAGGCCTCTCCTTCAGGGGAGTCCATAATTGCTGACCTTGGTGGACAATATGGGGCCCCTGAGTCATGGGGAACCTAGTGCCAAATGGCATTGTGCTCTCCGGGACAACGTGAAGATTTCATTGGCAACTGAATCCTAAGGAAATGCAGATGCCAATGACACCAGTTGGACAGGGCAGGAGACAAGAAAGACAAACTTGCTCCTAAATCAGTTGTGCTGCAAAATGTAGTTACCATATGTATTTGTACCATTTATGTTCCAGCTGCTGCAATTCTTCATATCTACTGCCCTTTCACACACTCTGTGCACTCCTTCTATATCAGTCCCTCTCTCCATCCCTCTTCCATGTACGGCTCACATTCCCAATCTATATAGGGCTAATCTATAAAGGGCCCTATCCACTCTCCTATGTATGGCTCACATTCTCCATTTATATTAGTCCTTCTCTCCTTTCCTATGTAAGGTTCATATTCCCCATCTATATCAGTCCCCTCTGCTATGTATGGCCCACATTCTCCATCTATATCAGTCCCCATCTGCTCCCCTCTCCTACGTACAGCTCACATTCTCCATCTATCAGTCCCTTTCTCCTCATCTCTCCTATGTATGGCTTATTTCTCCATCTATATCAGTCCCTCTCTCCTCCCCTCTGCTATGTATGGCCCACATTCTCCTTCTATATCAGTCCCTATCTGCTCCCCTCTCCTACGTACAGCTCACATTCTCCATCTATCAGTCCCTTTCTCCTCATCTCTCCTATGTATGGCTTATTTCTCCATCTATATCAGTCCCTCTCTCCTCCCCTCTGCTATGTATGGCATATTTCTTCATCTATATCAGTCCCTCTCTCCTCCCCTATGTACGGTTCACTTTCTCCATCTATATTAGTTTCTCTCTCCTTTCCTATGTATGGTTCAAATTCTCCATGTATAGCAGTCCCTCTCTCGTCCCCTCTCCTATTTACAGCTAACATTCGTCATCTATATTAGTCCCTCTCTCCTCTCTTCTATGTAGGGTTCTAGTGTGCTTTTACATTCTTATATTACAACGATCCATTTATTCCCACCAGACAACAGATACACATCTGTGACGCAGTACAGGGTATGGAGGTGGATGGGAGATATATTCCACCTAGCAAATGCCTTTTGCACTGGTGAGCAGCAGGGAAGAGGTTAATCCTGGCCTGGATCTTTTCTGCTAGGTCAGGTTATGTGCTGCACAGGTGTGTAATCAGGACAGCATAAAGAGGCAGCCAGAACTTCTCAGTGTGTGGGTGGTTGGGCTGGAGAGCAGGTGGAGATTTGATTTGTGAAGTGTCTGTCTCTGTCTCTCTCGATTCCACTCCCCATTGACATATATGGGGCCGAACTCTGGATCGGATCCGGACTTCTTTTTCAACCCGCCGGGTAGCCGCCGGACCTGGATTTTTCACTATCCGCTCAACTCTATTTAACATGTGTGAATAAAACACTGCTTTTGGACTGTAAACCCGACTAAGCCTCATTACTGCGTCCCTGCCTAGCCTACCAGAGATGAATCCATAACACATCATACAAATCGATATATTTAATGTGATATTTGGTCTTCTTAGGTTTAGCTGAACTAGAGAAAAGATGGGTGTTTATACCAAGAGATGGAAGAAACACAGCAAATGTAGTTTTGCTGTAAAGAGAAGACAAAGCTCACTTAAATTTATTGATTCCTTTGTCTTCTCACGTGCTGGTCATGCAGAGCACAGAAGCCATTGTCAAAACCATTTTTACTTCTGTGCTCTGCATAGGCAGCAAGGAGTGGCAGCACACTATGCTGCTTTGAGAGGAAGTAGAGTTTGCCACTGTATATTTGACAGTGAAAATGGCTAAAATATTGCATCCCCACACACTTGGAGGCATAAAAGCCGTTGCACCAGGGCTCACTTACACCACAGAACTGTGTATCAGATATAAACAAAGGTACTAGAATGTAACCGTGTGACAAAGGTATCTTCACAAAAGTAGCGAGCTTGTGGTCTTATTACATTATTTTTTCCATTTTGTTTGCAAAAAATAATAAAAGAGAATCAAATTGCAGAGATGAAAAGCAAAGAAAGAAAAGTTACATTACCGGAACATAATCACTAGAATCTCAAAGCGAATGCATAAAAGTACAAGGCAGTGACATGGAAAATACATAAACAAGTAACTTTCTGGTGTTCTACTGGCCAACTACAATATGAGGTAATAAAGTATGCTGGCACTACATGCTAAGATAACATAAACAGGGGAAATAAACTAAAAATATTTTTTTAAAAATTGTTTGTGGAATCGAAAAAAAAAAAAAGCAAACAAAAAAAATCAAATTGTACATTGGAGATGAAAAAATAGAGAACAATGTATGATCACTTGCTGCTTTTTTTCCCGAAATGTTGTCATCTACTTGATCAACATTTGACGGTTTTTCGTAATGGGTGCAGCATGCCATTAGAACAGTGTTTTATAAAAGATCCAACGTTTATCAACATAAAACCTTTATTTTGCCCAAGACGTAATGATCATAATTAGAGAACAGCAATGACTGTAGCACAGAGAAAGATTATAAGTACATTTTCTGAAGGTAACAACAGTCACCAATCAGTAGGACGTGTTCAGGTCGTCACTGTAAATTGCTTCAGCACATTTGTGGCCACATGACATCACTAGTCTCTCACACTGCTCTGGTGTGATTTTGGCCCACTCTTCCTCCAGTATCTTCCACAGTTCTTTGACTGTTGTGGGTTTCTTGGCCATAACTTTGTCACCAAGGATTTTTCAGAGGTTTTCTATTGGGGTTTTGATCAGGACTCTGGGCTGGTCTTTTCATTGTTTCAATGTTTTCTGTTTCAAGAAACTGCTTTACCCGTTTTGCTGTGTGACAAGGAGCATTGTCCTGCATGAAAATTGCTGCTGATTAAGTGATGAACGCAAGTAAGGAACCACGTGTTGTTGAAGAAGATTCTGATACACACTTGCATCCAATCTGCCATGTAGCTGTATGAGAGGTCCAACTCCTGCTTCATAAAACATTCCCAAAACTATGACACTTCCTGCACTGCCTTTCACTGACTTCTTAACACACTTTGGGTTCAGTCTTTCCCCAGTTTGTTGATGAACATAATGTTTCCCATCAGACTCAAATAAATAAAAATTTGCTTTCATCACTAAAATGAACTGTGGACCACAACATGCTCCTCACCAAATGTCAGTCAAGCTTTATGATACTTTCTAATGAGAGGTTTGGTCACTGCAGAGTCGGCATTCAATCCAAATGCTCTTAAACATCGTGATAGTGTATGACGATATAGATTATTACCCTGTTCAGTGCTGAACTGGTGAAGAATTCCAGCTGCAGTGTTGAACCGATTACCCATGGAGATTCTCCACATTATCCTGTCCTTTTTTTTGCATTTGTCTCTCGAGGGTGACCAGCTTTCTGGGGGGGACTTGAAAGAGTTTGTGATGTAAAGGTAGAATATTCTCGAAGTCACAGACATGGAATGACAAACTTGTCTTGTTATGGCTGATAGGGTCACCCCTTTAGTCTTCATCTGTACAACCTGCTGCTGGAGGGTTTCAGTCACTTTGGAGCTGCACATCATGTTTGCAAAGTCAGTGCAAACTGGAAGGTTAGGCTGCCAGTTACATAGGGTTTGTCAGATAATTAAGGACATTATCACCAGGTGCCAGATAACACCAATAACTTGCAGGTATCTGAAAGTGTTCTCTAATTTTGATCAGTGTTCTTTTCATTTATCTCATTTACATTTTTATTATGTGTTTAAGAATAAATTCAATTTATGAGATCAGCTTAAAATACTGTGAGTTTACTCATGTTAGGATATAATCATATAGGACTATACAATGACCGCAACATTTAGGAAATTGTGTGTTGCTCTCCAATTTTGATCTTCAGTGTATATGCAGATATTAGATTGATACTTGAGTTGCTTGCAATTATTTCTGTTTCTGTCTGCCCAATTAACCTGTCAAAAATGTTTCACACATTTAAGGGAAACCAGTATACTGGTTTTCTCTATACAAATTAAGTCCACACCTTCGAGTAGTCCAGCAACCTGTGCATAAGAGCCCAGTCTTTTGCACATCTAAGAAAATACCCTTTATAATTGTTTAGTTGCATATGCTAATCGGTGATGCGCAGTTCGGTGAGAATCTCTGGTCCGTGCTCAGTGCCCTTCTCTGTCCCCATAATCGCCGTGCCCCTGCTGTTATTGTGGATGACATGGGAAACGTCAGCCATGGTACAGCATATTCGACTTTTGCACCTGCACATTAAAGAGTAGGAGTTGCGTAGGCTCAATAGACATTTTTGGATGATGTAGTAGATATCAGCCACGTCAATTAAAGCAGGAGGACAGTGATTGTCAGGAGCTGCCGTGCACGGTCTGGAGATCTCAACTGGATCAAAAAGTGTTGCTTAGTATAAGTATATTTATAAAAGGTATCTTCTTAGGGGTCATGGTCTCTTATCCTGTAGGGATTTTTACGGTGATTTAAAGGTGGTGGATTTAGCTTATATAGTGAGAACCTGGTGACAGGCTCTCTAGAGTAACTTTTTGGTTTTCCGACTGGACTACTCTGTAAGGCACGACCTACTAGAAACAATAAAGCCTTTTCTGTATACAGAGATGTGAACTAACGAAGGTTTCCCATTTAGCAAAATAAATGCTCCATTTTCTATCCAATCTACATTTAGAAAGAATAATAAGAAAGGCGACATGTCATAGATTGCAAAAAAAGACAGACCTATACTGGTCCATATGGTGTGATAGCAACGTATTGGTTCCCAGGAACTTTTTTAAAGCCTATATTTCAATATTTTTTAAGTAATTCAATGAGCAAAGAAGCAATATCTAAAAATAATACAGTCCGAAAAACAATACATTAAAAGGATGTACATAAGGGGCCTATTGGATGTGCCTTGACATGATTGCAGGCATATGTGACACACCTCTCGGGGTTGGCTGGGGTCCCATTGCTGTCAACTACAAGTTATCCCAAATGTATTAAAGGGATGGTACCTTTTAATACCTTACCAACATTGTACGTATCAGTGCATCCAGTCCCAGCTGCCTGTCTAAAGGGCAGACTCGGAAGATGAGCTTGTATCATATGTTAGATAGATGACAACTGTGTTCCACAGTTGGCATCTGCCTATATCAGCAGTGATGGGAGTTGAGCTCTAATCATGGCTGCAAACTCTTTAAATGCCGCAATCAAGCTAATCAAATTTGTTTAATGAGCCCATCAGCTTATCTATGCAATGTACTTGCAATGTGCTGATGGTTTGCCATGACAGCCAATGGCCCCCAGCTATGCAAAGGTGAAATCAGAGACAAAATACACATGCGTAAATGAAGATCTGTGGCGGGAAATCAAAGAGTGCATTTACCCTTATCCTGCATCTTGCATAAGCAATATGATGTTCTTAATGAAGCAGATACATTCCTGACCTCATGATTATCCCATTTCAACAGAAGTCTTTTTATGGACATCTTCAATCAAACTGACAATATTTGTTTAGATGTGAGTAGCCAGCTTCCATTTTGCCAGGAACACGGCCGGAGACTAATCAGAGAAGGCAAAAAAACCCATTCACCCCATGTAAGGAGAGGATTAGTGTCAGGCGCTCACTTTAGGTAACAATCGCCAAGAATCAGTCATTAGTGGGCAACGTCACCAAATGCAAAGCCAAGCTGATAAATAAATGAGAAATATGAGAAATGGCTACAATGCCCAGAAAACGTAAAGAACATTTCACTTCCAATATATTTTCAATTTTTTTTTTAAACTGTCTCGACTTTATTGCTTTACTATTAGAATGTCCAAGGAAAACCTGATTCTAAGATAAAACTTGGTGACCTGAAGTTGCGCTATAGTAACGAATAACAGAAGAGGGGAACGTGCAAGAAGTTACAGTTACACCAAACAAAAGATTTTCCTTTAAAAACCGTGATCCGATTTATTGATGATTATTTGGTACAGTTGTTACAGTCTAACACACAAATTAAAGGGATTCTCCAACGAACAAAGTACATTTTAACCCTTCATCCCCCCAGCCTGTTTTCACCTTCCTGACGAGGCTAATTTTTTGCAATTCTGACCAGTGTCACTTTGACAGGTTATAACTCTGGAACCCTTCAACGGATCCTGGCGATTCTGAGACTGTTTTTTCGTGACATATTGTACTTCATGGTAGAGGCAAATATAGGACAATGTTTTTTGTGTTTATTTGTAAAAATATTGGAAATTTGGCAAAGTCTTCAACATTTCGCAAATTTCAAACTTTGAATTTTCATGCCATTAAACCAGAGAGTTATGTCACACAAAATAATTAATACATATTGCCCACTTCTCTACTTTACATCAGCATAATTTTTGAAATATATATTTTTTTTTGTTAGGGAGTTAGAAGGGTTAAAAGTTTATCAGCAATTTCTTACTTTACTAACAAAATTTACAAACACCCTGTGAAGGGAGCAGGATAACTCACCATAAGGGCTCATTCAGACGACCAGTTTGTTTGTCCTGTTCAATTCCTGGTTTTTTTTGAGGACCTACTGACAGGAACATCTTTTCAATGTCTTGTGTGCAGGATCGGATAGCACACGGAGGCACTTCCGTGTGCATCCAATCATAGAAAAAAAAACAGATCGGATGCCATATGTCCATTCCTTTATTATGGAACATGTCCTATTCTGTTCCGTAATAACGGACCGTGACTCAATACAAGTCATTGGGTCCGCAAAATCCCCGGAAGCACTTCCGTCGGGTGCCCCTGCAGTCTGTGTCCAGCTTCCGCGCCAGCTCCGCGGCTGCTAGCACTGCAGTGTGTCAGCATCTGCCCCCACTGCAGTGCGAGCAGTTGCGGGGATGATGAGCGTTGCCATCAGGAGGTTAGTAAAGTTCATTACCTGTGGTGATGAAGTCCTGCACTCCTGACGTCAGCGCTTGTCATTGACTTCTATGCCCGTTGCATTCTCAGATCACCTCTCGCAGGCAGAGACTGACTAGCAGTGACGACACGGGCCGCTCACGATGCTCGGCTTGTGAATGCGGCTGTCATTGAACACAGTGACGAGTGCTGATGTCAGGAGCGCAGCGGCTTCCATCACCAAAGGTAATGTACCTCGCTAACCTCCTGAAGTCAGCGCTCGTCATGCCCTGCGATGACCTGGGCTGACCTCATGATGTTAGCTCAGGTCACTACACTGCTCTCCCAGTTAATAGAGAACATTCTGTTCTTCATTTACTGGAACAGTGAGCATGGATGTTGTGGGACCTCCTTATTGGATTACGCCGGACCTGGATTTGTTTTTTCTTTGCAATAAATTAGTGAAAGAGGGAATTTGTTGGGGAGTGTTTTTTTAAAAAAAAAAAAAAATGCATTTGTTGTCTGATTTTTTTTTTCATTACTGACTGGGTTAGTGATGTCGGGTATCTGATAGACCGCATGACAACAGAAACCTCTGGGCTTGATGTCAGGTGACATTACACATCTGGTATCAACCCCATATATTACCCCGTTTGCCACCACACCAGGGCAATGGGATGAGTTGAGTAAAGTCCCGGGACTGTTGCATCTAATGGATGCAGCAATTCCGGACTGCTGCTGGCTGATATTTTTAGGTTGGAGGGGCTCCCAATGATGTGTCTCTCCCCAGCTTGAGAATACCAGCCAGCAGCTGTGAGGCTTTATCTTGGCTGATATCAAAATTGGGGAGGACCGCACTCTGTTTTTTTTTTTATTATTTATTGTACTGTACGATAGACCCGCCCACCAGTGGCTGTGATTGGTTGCAGTCAGACAGCTTTCACTCAGCGTGGGGGCGTGTCTAAGTACAACCAATCACAGATGGGGGAGGAGTGAATATGTATGAGCCTAATGAGCGGCCGGCTTGGGAACATTAAAGAGCTGCCGCGGGAGCACTGTGACAGCCGTGTCGGTGATCAGTGAGTATGTAGCGCTTGCTCCTACCCCTTTGCCCCAGATTCTGCTCCCCATAGACTTTATATGGGGACCAGCATCTGGCCAGATACCCTGGACTGCATGTAACTCTCCTTCCGTTTTTTATTTGCGGTCCGCAAAAAAAAAAATGGTAGTCACACGGATGACACACGGACTGTATACGTAACGGAACGGGACAGATGCAGTTGTCACACAGATGCCACACAGATGCATCCGTGAAAAAAACGCTTGCAGGCCGCAAAAACGGAACGGTCATGTGAATGTAGCCTGAGCACCCAGACTGGGAACTGAGAGCAAAAAGACCCAAACCAAAATGCCTCTTGCAGTCTCCTGCTAACACATGGTGCTGGTGCTGTGTGGTGGCCACTGTTGCAGTGGTTTTGTTTTGGTGGGGTTTGAAGTCTTGGGGACTTAGCCTTGCAGTATGGGTGTTCGGAGGCATTAGGTCACCTACCCTGCTGGAGCACTGTCACTGCAATGGTGGTTGGCGCACATCACTGCACCTTTTAAGGCTTAAATAATTTAGGGACCCACTCAGAGGTTCGCCGTGACGTGGTAGTGGGGTTCATACAGTCTAGTCAGAATGTTAAACTAAGAACCTCATGTTCAGGTGCATAAATTTTGATTATTGGATCTGTGGTCCATGTCTTTTTCTAATATATATATACACACACACACACACACACATATTATATATATATATATATATATATATATATATATATATATATATATATATATATATATATATATAAAAAGGCCCCATAATGTGTTACACAATTTTTCCTGAATGTTGTACTGCACCACATGTGACTGTACAGTATCGTTTGGTTACATGGCAGGGCTCGGGAGGGAAGGAGAGCCATTAAGGGGGCTTTACACGGTACGACCGATTGTGCAATTTCACAATCGATCGTACCCGCCCCCGTCCTTTTTACGTCACGGGCAAATCGCTGCCCGTGTCGCACAAAGTCAGTAACCCCTGTCACACATACTTACCTCTCGTGCGACCACGCTGTGGGCGGCGAACGTCCACTTCCTAGAGTGGGAGGGACGTTAGGCGTCACAGCGACGTCACACGGCCGCCGGCCAATGGAAGCGGAGGGGCGGAGATGAGCGGGACGTAAACATCCCGCCCACCTCCTTCCTTCACATAGCCGGCGGCGGCCGCATGACGCAGGTGAGCTGCTGTTCATCGTTCCCGGGGTGTCACACGGAGCGACGTGTGCTACCCCGGAAACGATGAACAACTAAATTAAACGATATTATGGAACCTAACGAGCAGTACACGACTCCCGATTTGTGAGCGATACTGCATCGCTAGGAGGTGTCACACAGGCCGGCATCGGCAGCGATGCCGGATGTGCGTCACAAAAACCGTGACGCACGATAGATTGTCTGGTGTAAAGCAGCCTTTAGACTTTTGGAGCACAGATTTTCCTAGAATAGCTTGGAAAGTCCATTTGCAGAGACCCTAAGTGCCAGAACAGCTGATACACCCCCGGTGACTAGATTTTGGAAATTACACCCCTCTTGCAATTCATCTAAGGATGTAGTCACAATTTTGTTTGTGGAAAACACGCTTAGAATCAAACGCTGTAAATGTTGCAGAATGATAAATTGCAAATAAGTTCTTGTCGTGCCCAGTACATTATAGTGCCTATACATTGTGTCCAGCACGTCCTTCTGGAGACACACACCTGTAAATTAAGCTAGCTCTCCTCACTACATTACCAAATGTTGACTCTAACAGTGGTTTAGACATACCTCCCAACTTTTAAAGAAGGGAAAGAGGGACAAAATTTTTAGGCCACGCCCCCTAACCACACCCATTTCACAGTCACGCCCATATCCACTCCCCATCCACACCCATTCAACACGGACACGCAGGCAGCCGGCGGGCCTCCAGCACGGACACGCAGGCAGCCGGCGGGCCTCCAGCACGGACACGCAGGCAGCCGGCGGGCCTCCAGCACGGACACGCAGGCAGCCGGCGGGCCTCCAGCACGGACACGCAGGCAGCCGGCGGGCCTCCAGCACGGACACGCAGGCAGCCGGCGGGCCTCCAGCACGGACACGCAGGCAGCCGGCGGGCCTCCAGCACGGACACGCAGGCAGCCGGCGGGCCTCCAGCACGGACACGCAGGCAGCCGGCGGGCCTCCAGCACGGACACGCAGGCAGCCGGCGGGCCTCCAGCACGGACACGCAGGCAGCCGGCGGGCCTCCAGCACGGACACGTAGGCAGCCACAGTGAGGCGGCCGGTCGCCTGCACAGTGAGGCGGCCGGTCGCCTTCACAGACAGGCGGCCGGCCACCCGCCTTCACAGACAGGCGGCGGGCCGCCCGCACAGAGAGGCGGCCAGCCGCCCGCACAGAGAGGCGGCGGGCCGCCCGCACAATGAGGCGGCGGGCCGCCCGCACAGACAGGCGGCGGGGGGCGCCCGCACAGACAGGTGGCGGGCCGCCGCACAGAGAGGCGCGGGCCGACCGCACAAAGAGGCGGCCTGAACAGAGAGGCAGCCGGTCGCCTTCACAGACAGGCGGCCGGCCGCCCTCACAGACAGGCGGCGGGGGGCGCCCGCACAGACAGGCGGCGGGGGGGCGCCCGCACAGACAGGCGGCAGGGGGGCGCCCGCACAGACAGGCGGCAGGGGGGCGCCCGCACAGACAGGCGGCAGGGGGGCGCCCGCACAGACAGGCGGCAGGGGGGCGCCCGCACAGCCAGGCGGCAGGGGGGCGCCCGCACAGACAGGCGGCAGGGGGGCGCCCGCACAGACAGGCGGCGGCCGGGGGTGAGGGGGGAGGGAGGGAAATCAGCGCTGGGGAGATTAGTTTACTGTACCAGCAGCAGCACAGGCAGCGCTCCTCTCTATGCCACGTCTACTAGGATGGTAGGAGGGAAAAGCAGGGAGGCGGAGAGAGAGTGGGTGGGCGGAGCCCGGGAGCCGGCCGTCCCGCCCGTGGCAACGGGACAAACAACGTAAAGCGTGAAAGTCCCGCTGTATCTGGGACGGTTGGGAGGTATGCAGCATGTTAGAATGTGTATATAAGATCCCACTGGTGGTGGCCGCAGCTTATAAGCCCCAAATCTGGTGACAGGTTCCCTTTAAAGTGAACCTGTCAGGTGAAATATGCACTCAGAGCCAGGAGCAGTTCTGGGTACATATTGCTAATCCCTGCCTAACCGTCCCTGTATACACTAGCATAGATAAAGAGATCAAGAACAAATATTTTTAAAGATCTTATATCTTATGCTAATGAGCGCGGGGACTAGTCCCAAGGGCGTTACTTCACTTGGCTAGTCGGCTCGCATAGCATGTTAGCATGTTATTACGCCCCTGTGTGAGTACTAACACGCTATGTGAGCCGACTAGCCAAGTGAAGTAACGCCCTTGGGACTAGTCCCCGCGCTAATTAGCATAAGATATAAGCTCTTTAAAAATACTTTTTCTATAGATGCCTTTATCTATGCTAGTGTATACAGGGACAGTTAGGGAGGGATTAGCAATATATACCCAGAACTGCTCCTGGCTCTGAGTGCAGATTGCACCTGATAGGTTCCCTTTAAAGGGATCCTGTCACCAGAAATTTAGCAAAAAAAAATAAAAGATTCCCCTCTGCAGCTCCTGGGCTGCATTCTGGAAAGGTTCCTGTTGCTATTGTGCCCCCTTTGAGACCTAAAAAAATACTTTATGAAGTCTTACCTTTTCGTATGCAAATCTGTTTTTATGGTCACGGGGGCGGGCTGTCTGGTGTCCGTTATTCCCCCTCCTGCCGCTGTACGCCGTCCCCCATTGCTCATTTCCATACATGAGGACGCCTTCCTCATGTAACTGTCCTCCTGAAGTTTTGTGCATGCCCAGTGCCACTCTCGCGGGAGTGAGCACTGTGCAAAGTGTGAACGCTTTTGAGGTGATTGCGCAGGCGCGAGATTATGGGCGGCGCTGTGATTGTCATCAGCAGCGTCATCCAAGTACCCACCCATAATCTCGTGCCCACGCTTCTCACTCTGCCTCCACCGTTATGCGCAAGCACTGTCCATATGAACCATGTTACCTATTACCGTGGGCGCGAGATTATGGGCGGCGCTGTGATTGTCATCAGCAGCGTCATCCAAGTACCTGCCCATAATCTCGTGCCCGCGCTTCTCACTCTGCCTCCACCGTTATGCGCAAGCACTGTCCATATGAACCATGTTACCTATTACCGTGGGCGCGAGATTATGGGCGGCGCTGTGATTGTCATCAGCAAAGTCATCCAAGTACCCGCCCATAATCTCGTGCAAGCGGTAATAGGTAACATGGTTCATATGGCCAGCACTTGCGCATAACGGTGGAGTCAGAGGGAAAAGTGCGGGCACGAGATTATGGGCGGGTACTTGGTTAACGCTGCTGATGACAATCACAGCGCAGCCCATAATCTCGCGCCTGCGCAATCACCTGAAAAAGCGTTCACATGCGCAAAACTTCGGGAGGACAGTTACATGAGGAAGGCGTCCTTGTGTATGTAAATGAGCAATGGGGGACTGCGTAAAGCGGCAGGAGGGGGAATAACGGACGCCAGACAGCCCGCCCCCGTGACCATAAAAACACATTTGCATACAAAAAGGTAAGACTTCATAAAGTATTTTTCTAGGTCTCAAAGGGGGCACAATAACAACAGGAACCTTTCTAGAAGCAGCCCAGGAGCTGCAAAGGGGAATCTTTTATTTTTATTGTGAAATTTCTGCTGACAGTTTCCCTTTAACTGGTAGGGGAGCCAGGATAAAGCAGAGCTGAACCTGTTGGGAAGCTAGGACCCAGCAGCTCCACAGGCAGGAGACCACTGATCGGTAAGCTAATAGAAGCCTGCAGATGTCACTCTGCATAGGTTATTACTGGCCAGTGCTATCTGCAGGAGAGAAGTGCTGATTGCACGGTCTCCTCAGCTTCCTGATTCCCCGTGCGTCTGCAGCAGTGAGAAGCCGCACACGGGGAGTCAGAGAACAGCTGCAGAGAAACGCAGGCTTCGGGACTGGGGATGTCCGCTCTGGGGGAGGGGGGGGCGGCTCTGCTGCAGGGGGGGGGGCTCTGCTGCAGGGGGGGCGGCTCTGCTGCAGGGGGGTCGCTCTGCTGCAGGGGGGTCGCTCTGCTGCAGGGGGTGATTCATACCTCAGCAGCAGTCACAGGAGTTTCAAGGTGCGCGCTCGACTCTGTGATGAATAGAAGGGAGAAACAGCGAGGCGGGGCTACAGTGGGTGGGCGGGACAAACAGCCTCACGGGCGGGACTCGGGATCAAAGGCTCAAAAGAGGGACTGTCCCGCTGTATCCGGGACGGTTGGGAGGTATGGTTTAGACACATTATGGTGGTCAGAAAAGAAGGGGGCATTTGGAAGACCAGATTTTGATGATTTTCTTTTTTTTTTTAGGGGGTGGGGGGAAGTCATAGCGCTTTTCCATAGCAGTTTTGCTACAAGTAACAAAGAAGCCCTCTATATTTCTGTTCACAGATGATGGCCCTGAGTTGGACTTGTTTTTTTGTGAGTTGAGTTGAATGCTATTTCGCTACAATTAAAGGGGACAGAACATTTTAGATCAGTTCAGCTAGTTATTCCCGCCAGTGTCTGCCTGTCCTTCCTGCCTGAGTAATAACAGAGACAGGGGAGGAAGGACAGGCAGGCAGACAGGGGCAGGTATAAACAACAAAACCGGTCCCGCCTATTAGATATTTCGTTGCACCTCTCATCAAATAACAGTGCCTTTCACAAATTTTACTTGCCTGTATTTCAGAAACTATAGCTCCGATCTCACAACTAAAGGTATGTATTGAATCAGCATGATAGCACCAGTATAAGCACTGGCTTTAGTTTATATAGGAAAATCCTGGTGGTTGGTCCTGTTTAACGTATGGAAGGTACTTAAAGAGGTTGTCCACTTTTGGGTCCAATTTTTTTTCTACATAAATCCATATATTTGTGGCCAAGAATTCATTATTATTGTTGCACCTGTTGTTTTTTTTTCTTTTAAGTCTAATTTATATGTGAAGCTTGTTTTTTCTTTTGTTTCTGCTTTGTGGAGTTTAGCGATTCAAGATGGATTTTACCTGATTCATCAATTGCAACTTTTTAAAACAAATTGCAATATTTGGCACAACTCATCTCCAGTCTCCGACCTGGTGTTTGTTTATGTAGACCAGTATTTTTGGGCCAGTTGTTGCACCAGTCTACAAAACATTCGACTTTTGTTGCACAAGTTAAATATGAAAAAAAAGAGAATATTTTGGATTTTGCACCATATTCATGAATCACATGCACTATTTTGAAGAATGCGATGCCAAAAACGGCAACAAATACCACTAGACATAAAAAGAAAATTGACTTTAAAATGCAAATGATCAATTGGAGCCAAATGTGATCACTAATCACAAACTCTACAGATATATACAGTGATATCATTTTGCTAGGATTTGTTGGATCCCCAGGGAGTACTTTACTGAACTATTGGAACTAATGGATTGTTATTACTTAGCTCTTACTCTTATAGCACAAAGCACTTGACTTACAGCAAAAGTGAACAATGTTCTTCCTCAAAAGCTAATAAAATATAATGAAAGGTTTAATCTCATCTCTTCAGTTTGCATTAATCAGGAAACGTTTGTCAGAGTTATAATGAGTGTCTCCTCAGGTAGCATTACACCCACGTGTTCTTTATTAGGGGTTTTGTCTTCATTCCTGTACGTCACTCAGGTTATTTGTGGTCACAGCTGGAGGTTCTTATGGTCCTCAGCCTGGGACCTCAGGTGACCTCAGTAAATTCAGGTGAGGTCACTGAATTCACAGTTGCTTTTAAACCTATTATTTTCCCCCAATCTATTTACACGTCTTTAGATGTAATGTGACAAATATCATATTGCGAATAATGTGTTGGCTGTCACAAGAAATGCATCACATCGAGCAATGAAAGTTATTTGAGACCAGACACAAAAATTAGATGATTGCTAGAATTGCTTATGGATAAAATCTGTCAGCAATTGTTATATTTACCAATCATCTCACTTTCCTGCCAATGATCCACTGACAATTTAATATGCACGTGACAACTTAAAGAAGAATTCCCATCAACATTTTCATCCTCTTAATATATTGTAGTAATCATATTATATAGCACTGTGTACTTACAATTGCTCATTTTGCCTTTCTACCCAGTTAATTCTTCACTTTTCCATTAGGTCTATGACATGATAAAAACCAGACTAGCTGAATACTTATAAGTCCAATGTAGAAAAAAAATATTTTCCATGCAAGAGTCATCATTAGAACTGCAAAATATTTTCAATTATGTAGGTTTGTAGTTCTAATGATGACTTATGGAGGGAAAAGAGAAATCATGTTTCTACATAGCACACAGAAGAATTTAGGTAGTCTGTTTTCAATCATGGAATGTCATAGACCTAATGAAAAAGAGAAGCATTAATTAGGTAAAAAGGTCAAAATGAGCAATTATAAGTATGATACAGAGTGCTGTATATGATATGATTACTGCAATATAAAAGGGAGGAAATATATTTTGATGGGAGTGCTTCTTTAAAAGGTGATTCCCAACTTCATAGATGGATATTGTTGGATATTTCTTGCAAATACAAGCACTTTTTCAATACTCAACAGTTCTTAGATAGAGAAGAGCAAACCTGTAAATGTTTGGGTTCAGTGGGTCCAGACTTTAAAAAAAAAACAAAACAAAACAAAAAACAAACCACAGACTTGACCCCAAAGGCCGAACCCCATATAAGTCTAAGAGACCAGAACTTAAGGGTGTTATAAAATATTATTAGTAAGGGCTAGGGGGCTGCATAAAGAAGCTAAACAGGGATTAAACAGGACAATTATACTTAGAGTTTCATGCGGCTGTCACACCGCTTCCAGGTCCACTCAATAACACTCATGAATTTTCACTGTTTTCTCCACCCACCCTCTGTGATTGGCTGTAGTCAGACTGCCGCTGTTTGGGATTGGGTTGCCCTCACACTAGCTATCTGGGTCCTGAAGTGAAGTGTAAAAATAAATAAATAATTGGGAAAAAAATGCCGTAGGGTTCTCTATATTTTGATACCCATGAGGCTTTTTTTTAGTATTTAAAAAAAAATAATTAAAAAAATGGAGTGTGGCCACCCCCCAATTTTCATACCCAGCCAAGATAAAGTGGACAGCTGGGGGCTGGCATTCTCAGACTGGGTAGGTACATAGTAATTGGGCCCTCCCCAGCCTAAATATAGCAACTAGCAGCCGCATTAGAATTTGCCCATCCATTAGATGCAACAATCCTGGCACTCTACTCAGCTCATCCCGATTACCCTGGATGAGTTCAGAGTTCACCTGAAATGAGGTGAGTTTACAGGTGGGGTACAGTGGGAAACCCAGCTGTGACCTCAGGTGAACTCACTGACGTCACCGCTCACAGCCACGGCTCCATCAGTGTGTCCTCGACACCGCAGTGCACAGTCATGTTTGTTAATGTTTTCTAACTGCAATTTCAGGATGTAGCAGAGTCGGGATTGTCGTGGGATGTCTTGGTGTGGATTACGTCGGACCTGCAGGAGTGTTTTGGGGGTTAATATATTGGAGAAAGAGAGTGGGGGTTTTTGTGTTTTTTTTTTAATAAAATATTTTTCTGTATTTTGTTTTATTTCTTTTTTACTTACAAGATTAGTATATTACCCTGATTGCCACCTCTCCAGGGCAAATCGAGAAGAGTCGGGTTAAGTGCATCTAATGGATGTGACAATACTGGGAAGGCTTTAGGCTGCTATTTTTTGGCTGGGGAGGGCCCAATAACCAAGGGCTTTCCCCAACCCTGAGTATACCAGCCACCAGCTGTTTTATGTTGGCTGGGTATCAAAATGAGGGGGGACAGATGCCATTTTTAAAATTAGCTATTTAAATAATTTTTAAAAAGCTGCATGGGGTCCCTCGTAATTTGATATACAATTAAGAAAATGCACACAGCTGGGGGCTGCAGCTTCCAGCTGTGTTTTATCTGCGCTGAGTATCAAAATACAGAGGGCCCTACAATATTTTTTCCAATTATTTATTTATTTTTACACTCCACTTCAGGGACCAGACAGCTAGTGTGAGAGTAACCAATGACAGATGTCGGCAGTCTCACTACAACCAATCACAAACGTGGTCATTGATGGTGGGCGGTGGAAGCAGTGAATATTCATGAGACTTAATGAGCGGACCCAGAAGCAGTGTGACAGGCACGCAGAAACTCAGTAAGTATAACGGTCCTGCTTTAATCCCAATTTTGCATCCTTTCTCCTTTTTTTATTTTTTTTATCCGGGTGGCCGAACCAGAACTATAATACGGACTACTCTGAGAAGTCAGTGTTCACGGTCCATGCACTGACCCCGAACTTTACAGTTCTGGTTCGCCCATCACTATTCTTAAGTTATTAACAGATGCCAGCTGATTGGTGAGGTTGTCAGGCATCAAAACCCCACTGATTTAATATGGACGATTTATCTTGAGGATAGGACATCAAAGTCAAAGGACAAAGCAACCCTTTTCACCAACTTACTAAAACTGTATACTTCAATTCTCAATGGTCACGAGTTATCGGGGCAGGATGTTACCATGGCCGAGTCACAGAGTCATTTTTTGAAAATGCACCCAATCCCTTTGATTGATCTTTCCAGTCTGCTAACGTCATCTTTCAATTCATGCGCCACAAGCTTGGGGAGACGGAGGTGTATACAGTTTATCTCACTGCGTATGACAGACGCGTTCTCAGCACATAACCCAAATGTGTATGAGCTGGATTTCAAAGATGTCAGCAGACTGGAGCAATGAATCAAAAGGAATGGGCAGGTTTTTAAAAGATGACTTGGCCAGTATACCGTTCCACCCCAATGATCAGAGAAACAAATTTTCACAAAGAAAGACAAATTATTAATGTATAACTATAGCAAAACCACAAAATGTATAGTTTAGCTGCAAACACCATTGTTATGCAATGAATTGCCTGCAGAAGCTTATCGTCAGGTTAACAGACAATTTCTCTGATGTCAGGTTTCCTTTTAAGGGGTTGTCCACTACTCAGACAACCCCTTCTCTATTTACAGTCATATGAAAAAGTTTGTGCACCCCTATTAATGTTAACCTTTTTTCTTTATAACAATTTGGTGTTTTGCAACAGCTATTTCAGTTTCATATATCTAATAACTGATGGACTGAGTAATATTTCTGTATTAAAATAAGGTTTACTGTACTAACAGAAAATGTGCAATCCGCATTTAAACAAAATTTGACCGGTGCAAAAGTATAGGCACCCTTATCAATTTCTTGATTTGAACACTCCTAACTACTTTATACTGACTTACTAAAGCACTAAATTGGTTTTGTAACCTCACTGAGCTTTGAACTTCATAGGCAGGTGTATCCAATCATGAGAAAAGGTATTTAAGGTGGCCACTTGCAAGTTGTTCTCCTATTTGAATCTCCTATGAAGAGTGGCATCATGGGCTCCTCAAAACAACTCTCAAATGATCTGAAAACAAAAATTATTCAACATAGTTGTTCAGGGGAAGGATACAAAAAGTTGTCTCAGAGATTTAAACTGTCAGTTTCCACTGTGAGGAACATAGTAAGGAAATGAAAGAACACAGGTAACAGTTCTTGTTAAGACCAGAAGTGGCAGGCCAAGAAAAATATCAGAAAGGCAGAGAAGAAGAATGGTGAGAACAGTCAAGGACAATCCACAGACCAACTCCAAAGACCTGCAGCATCATCTTGCTGCAGATGGTGTCAATGTGCATCGGTCAACAATACAGCGCACGTTGCACAAGGAGAAGCTGTATGGGAGAGATGCGAAAGAAGCCATTTCTGCAAGCACGCCACAAACCGAGACGCCTGAGGTATGCAAAAGCACATTTGGACAAGCCAGTTAAATTTTGGAAGAAAGTCCTGTGGACTGATGAAACAAAGATTGAGTTGTTTGGTCATACATAAAGGCGTTATGCATGAAGGCAAAAAAACATGGTATTCCAAGAAAAGCACTTGCTACCGACAGTAAAATTTGGTGGAGGTTCCATCATGCTTTGGGGCTGTGTGGCCAATGCCGGCACCGGGAATCTTGTTAAAGTTGAGGGTCGCATGGATTCAACTCAGTATCAGCAGATTCTTGACAATAATGTGCAAGAATCAGTGACGAAGTCGAAGTTACGTAGGGGATGGATATTTCAGCAAGACAATGATCCAAAACACCGCTCCAAATCTACTCAGGCATTCATGCAGAGGAACAATCACAATGTTCTGGAATGGCCATCCCAGTCCCCAGACCTGAATATCATTGAAAATCTGTGGGATGATTTGAAGCGTGCTGTCCATGCTCGGCGACCATCAAACTTAACTGAACTGGAATTATTTTGTAAACAGGAATGGTCAAATATACCTTCATCCAGGAACTCATTAAAAGCTGCAGGAAGCAACTAGAGGCTGTTATTTTTGCAAAAGGAGGATCTACAAAATATTAATGTCACTTTTATGTTGAGGTGCCCATACTTTTGCACCGGTCAAATTTTGTTTAAATGCGGATTGCACATTTTCTGTTAGTACAATAAACCTCATTTCAATCCAGAAATATTACTCAGTCCATCAGTTATTAGATATATGAAACTGAAATAGCTGTTGCAAAAACCCAAATTGTTATAAAGAAAAAAGGTTAACATTAATAGGGGTGCCCAAACTTTTTAATATGACTGTATATTTTCCCCTTTTAAAATAATAGCACCTATATGCCCCACCAGTACCGCCACCATTCCAGCGGTATCGGCATAATCTTTCTCGAGATTTCATAACAGTGTTACATGATCCCTGCAGCTAATCAGAGGCCACTTCAATCTCTCCGCCTACGGACAAATTGCTTAGATCCAGAGATAGCCAGTGCTACTGCTTTCTCACTTCCTCTAGATGTGATACGTTTGTAGGCGGTAAGAGTGAAATGGCCGCAGATTGGCTCTTGAGATCACGTGACAATGTTGCATGATCCCGGGAGAGACAGTGCCGACACTGTTGGAACGTCGCTGGTACCGGACGTGAGTATAGGAGGTCATTATTTTAAAATTGGGAAACATACGGATTAAGAAAGGGGCTCTCCGACTAGCAGACAACCCCTTTAGAAAAGATTTTTTTTTAATTCGACAATGCCTTTAACTGGAATTAAAAATGTTATATTGTTTGATCACTCACAGATTTACAGGGCTGCCCAAAGAGTCTGGCATAAGCATATCCCTCTCCGTATGAGGACAGACATTTACACTTGACTGGCCCCAGCAAAAAAGTTTGTGAAGCAGTTAGAGGACAACATAACAAATCTTATGGGTAGGAGATAAGGAATGGTGCAGCTCATGCATTGATAATCTCCAGAATGAATTCTTCCTCTCTTGTACCTTCTTCAGATGTAAAAGCACTCACACAAGCATCATTTTCAGAAATTAAATCTATCCAGCAGCAAGCTGTCACCGAGCCGTGCTTCAACGCTTCTTTTCATCCTTGCGTCTGCTTTCTTCTCAAGATATTGCAGTACAATCTGCTGATGAACTATACAAAGAAAGTGTTGTGCTGGGTAGGTGTTCCTAAATTGTATATTAATCATGAAACCAGGGGGACACCTTTTTATCATGCAATATTAAATCCTTGCACAGCCACATAAATCAAGTAAAGTAGAGGCATAATGGAATAATAACTCCGAAGTTCACCATAAAATTGTTTTCAGAACTTTGCATCGGTTTCATTTGTGAATACTAAGTAGGAAAATAGCATTGCATTATGCAAAAAAGTGACTCTCGAAAAATTATTACCTTCTCACAAGTGGCATACTAAGAGCCCAGCCAGCGGAGAAATCAGGATACCTAAAAAATGTAGGGTCTTCTGCAAAGGCATAATGATGGATGATAGTAGACTCTTCATCATATAAGGCTTTCCCCAAGAAATAATTCTATAAGGAAAAGAAGAGGATGCACAAATTAAAGAGACAGTAATTTGCAAGCAAAGATGAGAGGAAAATAACATATACTAGATTAGCTTCTACTGACGGGGAAAGGAAAGTACCGTATTTTTCGGACTATAAGACACGCACCGGACCATAAGACGCACCTTGGTTTTAGAGAAGAAAAATAGGGAAATAAAATTTTAAGCAAAAAATGTGGTCATGACACACTGTTATGGGTCGAGGATCTGCTGCTGACACTATTATGGGGGTAATGTCCCCAAATTCTCTACTAAGATACCCCATCCTAGTAATGATCCTCCTGCCTTATATATATGTCCCTCATCCTGGTATAGCCTCATCTTGCTATATACTGCATCCTGGTATGTGCTCCCATCCTGCTATATACCTCATCCTGGTATATTGCCGCATCCTGCTATATACCCCATCCTGGCATATGGCCGCATCCTGTCCTGCTATATACCCCATCCTGGCATATGTTCACATCCTGCTATATACCCCAATCCTGGTATGTGCTCCCATCCTGCTATATACCCCCATACTGCTCATATGCCGTCATCCTGCTCATATGCCATCTTCCTGCTCATATGCCGTCATCCTGCTCATATGCCGTCATCCTGCTCATATGCCGTCATCCTGCTCATATGCCGTCATCCTGCTCATATGTCGTCATCCTGCTCATATGTCATCATCCTGCTCATATGTCATCATCCTGCTCATATGCCATCATCCTGCTCATATGCCATCATCCTGCTCATATGCCATCATCCTGCTCATATGCCATCATCCTGCTCATATGTCATCATCCTGCTCATATGTCATCATCCTGCTCATATGCCATCATCCTGCTCATATGCCATCATCCTGCTCATATGTCATCATCCTGCTCATATGCCATCATCCTGCTCATATGTCATCATCCTGCTCATATGTCATCATCCTGCTCATATGTCATCATCCTGTTCATATGCCATCATCCTGCTCATATGCCATCATCCTGCTCATATGCCATCATCCTGCTCATATGCCATCATCCTGCTATATGCCATCATCCTGCTCATATGCCGTCTTCCTGCTCATATGCCGTCCTCCTGCTCATATGCCATCATCCTGCTCATATGTCATCATCCTGCTCATATGCCATCATCCTGCTCATATGTCATCATCCTGCTCATATGTCATCATCCTGCTCATATGTCATCATCCTGCTCATATGCCATCATCCTGCTCATATGCCATCATCCTGCTCATATGCCATCATCCTGCTCATATGCCATCATCCTGCTTATATGCCATCATCCTGCTATATGCCATCATCCTGCTCATATGCCGTCATCCTGCTCATATGCCATCATCCTGCTATATGCCATCATCCTGCTCATATGCCATCATCCTGCTCATATGCCATCATCCTGCTATATGCCATCATCCTGCTCATATACCATCATCCTGCTCATATGCCATCATCCTGCTATATGTCCTGCATCCTGTGGCACACAAAAATAAACAGTAATACTCACCTTTCCTCTCTCCACGCAGCATCACTCCTCCTCCAGTCTGTGCCGGCAGCAGTGCCGCTGACCTGTGTGGAGCCGGCCACGATCCCTGTAGCATCGCAATGTCCTCCTGTCTGTGCCGGGGCGGCTGTGGACACGTGCGCACAGCGATGACGTCATCAATGTGAGCACCGCTAGTCTCCACACACAGCCGCGCCGGCACAGACAGGAGGAGATCGCGATGCTGCAGGGATCGTGGCTGCTGAGTTATCCTGATTCACTGCACCCCGCACTGATGATGATGCGTGGTGAGCAGTGTGTCCTGTGGGAGGCCGTGACACCATTACTTATTAGGACTTTTGGTAATGTTATAATGTTATATGATTGTCTGACCATACTTTTGCTGCATCCCTGTTACAAATGTTTATTACTTTAATATTTACCTTAAATAAGGGTTGGCAGCTTTGAATGTTTATAGACATATGGTAACAATTTTATTGATCCGTATAAGTCCCTCTTATATAATTACAAGTGCCTGGTGTATCCCACTTCTCCATCTGTCCCTCCTGGGCTGATCCATTTTTGTGATGTTTTTGTTATTGTTAATAAAGATGTTGTTTATTGTATTACACATGTGGCTTGCATAATTTCTCCTGGTGTTTTTATAAAAACAGGTTAAAAACTTTGATTAGAGTGCATATTTACTTGCATAGGCCTAAAATAGTTTGGTGACTATAGATGCTGAAGACAAAAAGGTTTACCTCTCTCACGACAAAACAAGATAATCTACTTACTTTTTTATAACAAGCACACTACCTTATAAAAGCACCACCTCTTTATTTCTTTCCTCAACTGCCTCAAATTACTTCAATTGAGAAGACATCTTAGAATATCCAATTATTCCCATATCACTCCCCTATCTATTCTCTCTGGCTCCATAAGGGCACTAAGGGGCACTTTGCACACTGCGACATCGCAGGCCGATGCTGCGATGCCGAGTGCGATAGTCCCCGCCCCCGTCCCAGCAGCGATATGTGGTGATAGCTGGCGTAGCGAAAATTATCGCTACGCCAGCTTCACACACACACTCACCTGCCATGCGACGTCCCTGTGGCCGGCGACCCGCCTCCTTGTTAAGGGGGCGGGTCGTGCGGCGTCACTGCGACGTCACACGGCAGGCGGCCAATCGGAGCGGAGATGAGCAGGATGTAAACATCCTGCCCACCTCCTTCCTTCCGCATATCCTACGGAAGCCGCGGTGACGCCGGTAGGAGATGTTCCTCGCTCCTGCGGCTTCACACACAGCGATGTGTGCTGCCGCAGGAGCGAGGAACAACATCGGACCGTCGAGTCAGCGTAATTATGAATTACGCCGACGCTGCACCGATGATACGATTACGACGCTTTTGCGCTCGGTAATCGTATCATCTAGGCTTTACACACTGCGATGTCGCATGCGATGCCAGATGTGCGTCACTTTCAATTTGACCCCACCAACATCGCACCTGCGATGTCGCAGTGTGCAAAGTGCCCCTAAGTCTATAAAAACATTGTGGTAGCCTGATCAGTCATTCCGTGATTCTGGAAATCATCTGAGCCCCCAACTCTGAATGGTCGGGGAAGATGTCCTGACTTCATAGAATGGATGACCTGTCCGATATATACAACAAAGCAGAATCCAGGACCACCACACCTGTAAGAACGTCTGTTTCAGGACTCAACTGACTGCCAGGCACTATTTGCATAAATACTGGGTGCTGGGTAAACTGACAGACTATTCTCTCTTTTCCAACCCAAACATCCTCTTTTCTTATTTTTACCCTCTTTCTTCCCTTTCACTTTTTCCATTTCCTATACTCCCTTTTTATTTACTCTTTGCTCTACAAGGCATCTTATACTTTACTTTTCCATTTGTTTCTGCTGTTATTTCCTAAATACATTAGTCTTTGAATGTTCTGATATTTATTTTTAATCTTAATAAATATTGATTATGCATAAGAAGACTTACCTGAGAGCTGTCAAATCTCTGTAGTGTTTCCAGCAACTTTCTAAGGCTCACCGATGTGTCTTCTTCACAGAAAAATATCCAGGAGGAATTTTTGCCATAATTATCTGCAAAACTTTTAAGAGATGAATATTCGTGAGGATGATGTTGACAAAAAACAGTTTTGCATGGTTAAGTTGAAAATAGGATACAAATAGTAATCAAGTATCTAACACAGTTGTGCTCAAAAGTTTACATACCCTGGCAGATTTTTTGCTTTCTTGGCTTTTTTTAAAAAAATATGAATGATAAGAGAAAATCTTTTTTTCCACTCAATGTTAGTGGTTGGGTGAAGCCATTTACTATCAAAATACTGTGTTTTCTCTCTGAAAAATTGTTCGGGATGCAATGAAAAAACCCACAAATAACATCAGCTGAAATACAGGACTCACTGAAAATTAGCGGCGTGGCTGTTTCAAGATGCACAATAAGGAGGCATTTGAAGCAAAATGGGCTGCATGGTCGAGTTACCAGAAGAAAGCCATTACTGCACAAATGCCACAAAGTATCTTGCCTACAATACACCAAACAGCGCAGAGACAAGCCTCCAAACTTCTGGAATAAGGTAATTTGGATTGATGAGACCAAAATCAAAATTTTTGGCCACAACCATAAACGTTACATTTGGAGAGGTGTCAACAAGACCTATGATGAAAGGGACACCATTACTACTGTAAAGCGGGCTTTACACGCTACGATATTTCTAGCAATTGCTAGCGATATTGTACGCAAAAGCACCCGCCCCCGTCGTGCATGCGATATCGTGTGATCGCTGCCGCAGCGAACATTATCGCTACGGCAGCGTCACACGCACTTACCTGGTCGGTGGCGTCGCTGTGACTGCCGAACAATCCCTCCCTCAAAGGGGAGGTGCGTTCAGCATCACGGCGACATCACTAAGCGGCCGGCCAATCAAAGCGGAGGGGCGGAGATGAGCGGGACGAACATCCCGCCCACCTCCTTCCTTCCTCATTGGTAAGGTGAGGTTCCTCGCTCCTGCGGTGTCACACACAGCGATGTGTGCTGCCGCAGGAACGAGGAACAACATCTATAAACAACCATTAACAATTTTTGGTTTTAGGACGACGTCTCCATGGTGAACGATTTTCACCACTTTGGAGGACGTTTAAGGTTGCTGGTAAGTATTACACGCTGCGATACCGTAAAGGCCGCTTTACACGCTGCAATATCGTGAGCGATATCGCTAGCGGGGGTACCCGCCCCCATCGGTTGTGCGACACAGGCAAATTGCTGCCCGTGGCGCACAACATCGCCCAGACCCGTCACACTACTTATCTGCCGTGCGACGTCGCTGTGACCGGCGAAACGCCTCCTTTCTAAGGGGGCGGTTCATTCAGAGTCACAGCGACGTCACAGCTGCGTCACTGAACCGCCACCCAATAGAAGTGGAGGGGCGGAGATTAGCGGGCTGAACATCCCGCCCACCTCCTTCCTTCCGCATTGCGAGTGGGAGGGAGCCAGGTAAGGAGAGGTTTCTCGTTCCTGCGGTGTCACACGTACCGATGTGTGCTGCCGCAGGAACGAGGAACAACTTCGTTACTGCTGCAGCAACGATATTCGAGAATGGACCCCCATGTCACCGATGAGCGATTTTGCACGTTTTTGCAACGATGCAAAATCGCTCAAAGGTGTCACACGCAACATCGCTAAAGCGACCGGATGTGCGTCACAAATTCCGTGACCCCAACGAGATCACTTGAGCGATGTCGCAATGTGTAAAGCGGCCTTTAATGGCGCCAGATGTGCGTCACTAACGACGTGACCCTGACGCTAAAACATTAACGATATTGTAGCGTGTAAAGCCCACTTAAAGAACAGAGATGGATCGCTGATGATGTGGGGATGTGTGTGCTACAAAGGCACAGGAAACATGGTCAAATTTAAAGGAAAGATGAATGCAGCATGTTATCAGTAAATACTGGAGGCAAATTTTCACTCATCACCCCGGAAGCTGCATATGGGACATACCTGGACGTCCCCACATGATCAAAAACACAAGGCCTATTGATAAATTCTAGATCAGTGTGGCTCCGACTGCTGGTTCTGGGTCTGGGTCCCCCCCCCGATCGACCGAACAGGGCGCTTTTCTTCTCTACCAGAATGGAGCGGTATTTGGCAAGCACGACTGCCAATCATTGATTTCCTATGGGACGTCCCCAGAAAGAGGAGTTCAGCAGTTGGCAGTCCAATAGAGAATGAAGGGAAATGTGGTCGAGCATGTCTACTGCTCATTCTGGCAATCGGTGGGGTGAGTGGTGGGTCCCAATAAACAGATCTCTATTGACCTAGGTAATCAAAGCAATGCTGATCTTGAAGCTATAAAATATCCTGTGAAAGGTGATATAGGGATAGATCTGTCGGAATTACTTAAAGGGAACCTATCATCAGATTTGACGACTATAAGCTGCGGCCACCACCATTGAGCCCTTATATACAGTATTCCGGAATACTGTATACAAGATTACAGGCCATGATGTATAACGTAAAAAAACATTGTAATAATACTCACTTAGGGGGGGCAGTTCGGTCTGATGGGTGTCATTGCTCTCCAGTCCGGTGCCTCCTCTCTGCTGCAATTTCCATCCTCTTTCTACCCAGCCCAGCGTACATGACGCGTCTACGTCATCTACCCAGGCCGACACTGCGGTCCTGCGCAGGCGCACTTTGATCTGTCCTGCTGAGGGCAGATCAAAGTATTGTAATGCGCAGGCGTGAGCAAGGTTAATGACCGCCCGTGCACTACAACACTTTGATCTGCCCTGAGATGGGAAAATCAAAGTGCACATGCGCAGGACCTCAATGCCGGCTAGTGTGCATGACGTAGGACGCATCATGCACACAAGCCTCAGAAGAAGGAGGATTGCGATCGCCACAGAGAGGAGACTCCAGACCAAAGAGAGGAGGTGCCGGACCGCCCCCTTAGGTATTATAAAGTGTTTTTTACATTCTACACAGCGGCTTGGGCTCTTATATACAGTATTCTGGTGACAGATTCCCTTTAACTCACTTCATAAGTGAATTCTGGTGCATGGTAAATAACTGCAAACAGTAAATTAATTAATTACTGAATATGTTAATTTTCTACTCCAAACAAAAAAAATCTGCCTGTTTCTATATGTTCCACACGCAGCAATCAGTAAAGGGAAAGAAAATGGAGATCTATAGGGGACGAACGCCTGTGTTTGCCCAGCTGGAAGATGAAGGTGGGCACACGCGGGAGGCATTGGCAGCTGCCATGCCCATACATTTCTACACATTAAGTCTTTAGAAACACTTCTAAACAATACAGTTCAAATCATTGTTACACAAGTCGTTTTGGGACCATTCCTCCCCTCCCCCCCACACACACACACACACACACCCCGTAATACAATGTTCTTTCCCAATAATGAGAACACTAAATATTTGATTTTTTTCTCTCTCCAAGGGCGTAATTATCAGAGATTGCTTCGCTTCAAATTTTACTCAGTTCTAAAACTGAAATTGCTTCCCGCAAGGAAGAACTTTACATTAGTGCAACATTTATGACAACGAATCTTGGCTAAACTAGGGATCAACAATCATGAAAATGTAAAACACGAAGATGCACAATTTCCCAGACTGCAGTTGCACAATTCAGACATGATAAGAAGTGAAGGCGCAACGTAAAAAAATAACACGCAACGCGGTCACTCAATTTACACTCAATATTTAGGTTTTGGGCCAATGCATAAGGAATGTATTTGTTTCCTCCCAAAGGCATCATGCGCTGTCTGTGATGAATTGAGGAAAAGAAAAACAGCAGAATAAGACACGACTTACTGAGAGGGGTGGTCAGGGCTCATGATCATGATATTAATATGCTATCCTTAGGACATATCAACATCAGATGAGTTGGGGGCACACTCTCACAAATCAGCCGTTTTCAGCTACAGACGGATATAGACAGCAGAACAGCACAGCTCTGTATACTATATACCATCTGCTGCTGAAAACTTCAGCTCAGAATAGAATGATGGGAAAATCCTACGAGGCCTGACATTTTGGATATGCTTTGACCCAGTTATCTAATCAGCCCATTTTGGTCCTTTGTCTTAATTATGACTCATAATCCATCATATGTTTCCACTCTCCCATTTTTTCAGCTTCATATACATCCACTCCAAAAAATAAGCGTTCACTTGCTTTTTAAAATATCCCATCACTTAAACATTTTTACAATATAATTAGTTACATTAGGTGTATTCTCAGTTACCCACAGTCACGAATCTGCCAAGACAAACCCAGCAAATTAATAGTCTGGGGTGCGTATTGTGAAGAAGTGTGTGTGTGAGGGGTGGGAAGTGATGGGACACAGAGGCAAGCAAGTGTGATAGGGTGGGACCACTACAGCAAGCAACAAAGACGATTGGGTCAATGCAGCCGGCAGGAGTGATGTGGGTAAAGGGCCAGTGCAGTAGGCAAAAGTGTCAGGGGGGTCACTAAGACAGTGAGGCTGACTAAAGTGACAGGTTAAACCAATGCAACAGACAAAAGTGATGGGAGAGGACAGTAAAACAGAAAAAATTGACGAGGGAGGACAATGCAGCCAACAAAAAAGTGACAAGGAAGGACAGTACAGCTGACAAAAGTGAAGGGGAAGGACAGTAAAACGAAAAAAATTATGAGGGAGGACAATGCAGCCAACAAAAGTGACAAGGGAGGACAGTACAGCCTACAAGAGTGACAAGGAAGGACAGTACCGCTGACAAACGTGAAGGGGAAGTACAGTAAAATTGAAAAAATTTACGAGGGAGGACAGTACAGCCAACAAAAGTGAACAGGGAGGACAGTACAGCCAACAAACGTGACGAGAGGACAGTACAGCTGACAAAAGTGAAATGGAAGAATAGTAGAGCTGACAAAAGTGACAAGGGAGGATAGTACAGCTACCATAGGGAAGGGGAAGGACAGAAGAGCTAGCAAAGTGACGAGGGAGGACAATACAGCCAACAAAAGTGACGATGGAGAACAGTACAGCCAACAAAAGTGAAGGAGGATAGTACAAAAGTGATGAGGGAGGAAACTACAACCAACAAATAGGACAGGGGAGGACAGTACTACTGACAAAAGTGACAGGGGTGGGGCCAGAGCAGTCAGCAAAAGTTAAAGGAGAGCCGTTGAAGCTGGCAAAAGTAAAAGGGGTGCACTGCAGCTGGTAAAAGTGAAAGGGGTGCACTGCAGCTGGTAAAAGTGAAAGGGGTGCACTGCAGCTGGCAAAAGTGAAAGGGGTGCACTGCAGCTGGCAAAAGTGAAAGGGGTGCACTGCAGCTAGAAAAAGTGAAAGGGGTGCACTGCAGCTGGCAAAAGTGTTGGGGGTTGGGTTTACTGGGGCCGAAAAAAGTAACAGAAGGCTGTGGTGGACAGTAAAACCTCAAAACAATTGCGGAATTATGACCTTTTTATCACTTAGCCCCACATTCCCTTTTTTCCTCTATATTTAGTACATTATGTAGTAAAGTAAATGGTGTGACGCAGAACTATAAATAAAGCCGGAAAAAAAAATGTATAGCATTTGGAAGACAATTAAGAAAAAAAAAAACTAAGCTCAAAAAGAAAATTTGGCTGCTGAAGTAAGTGATTAAAAAGATTTAGGAGACAAATCATTTTTGTAGGCACATTTGACAACATTTTATGCAGATTTATACCATGAGCCGTTGTGAAAAGACCACTCAGTGCCCCCCTTCTGCATGCACTCCTACATACGCGGCATATTAATCATACTTTGTCAATTTGAGTATTAGATACAATGGCCAAAGCACTTGAACAGGAATGATACAAAGGATTGCCCAAACGTAAATCTCGTACAAGGAATTGCATAGACATTTCCCTTTTGTTCCTCCTCTCACTGCCATTATGACCCTCCATCGCTTTTAGAAATGTTTACAAGCAATTTGGAGTCGCAGTCACACAGCCCGCGAGACAATAACTCCGGTAAGCTTTACGAATCAAAGCTAAACACCCGATTAGCATAAGCAAGCACTTAACAGAAGAAATGCTAATGCTGTTTACATAACTTGTGCGGAACACCGACTAATACCCATGTTCTCTGCATTAATGTAATTCTGAATTAGCCTGCGCTGTCCGTCACCGGCAGCTGCTTATTATTAATAGTGTGTATGCCTCTGCATGCCTATCTGCCTCCATCCCATTTCTTATTTTTGCAGGATCAGGTGTTTTTTTCCCAATAGCACCCTCCTGGGGTACATATAACTTATTGATAACTTTTGCAGAAGATGAATAGAAAACAAACAGCAGTTACGAGTATTTTTTTTTTCTTCCAAGTTTTGCTTCATTGACTGCGCAGCATATAATAAGTTTACATAACTTATACTATTACGGGAATTCAAGGGGCTGCTGATAAGTCAGGGAAGGAGTCTTGCGAGGATAATTTGCATATTCCCAGTGCCTTCTGGGATAAGTGAAGAGTCACCGCGAGCTCAAGGAGAACCGGGTTTTGGACGTTACAGCCGGAAGGAAAACTTCTGAAAGCCAGGGAAGGAGTCTTGCGAGGATAATTTGCATATTCCCAGTGCCTTCTGGGATAAGTGAAGAGTCACTGCAAGCTCAAGGAGAACCGGGTTTTGGCCATTACAGCCGGAAGGAAGACTTCTGAAAACCGCCTAGCCTAGCGGCGCGCAAATTTTAGCCTGTCTTCTTCATTGTGAGCGTGAGTGAGCAAAGTGTGAGCAACAGTAAGTGTGAGTAGAATTGTTTGTATTTAGTTGTTTAATTACTTAACATTTGTTTAGTGCTATCCCCATTAGAAAATGTGCTCCACTATTGCTAATACGATCCAGTGTACATCTTGTCTCATGTATGCAGTCCTTGAAAAGCCGTTCGAGGGTGCATACTGTTGTTCGAGATGTGAGCAAGTTGCACATTTGGAAGCCCAGATACTGGATCTAAATGAGCAGCTGGCAACTCTGAGATGCATTAGCAATATGGAAAGGAGTGTGCTGCTCACTGAGCAGCAGCTTGCTGGGTCAGATGTGGGGGAGGATCGTAGTAGGGAGCGGCAGGACGGTGAGGTAGGTAGCTGGGTGACAGTTAGAAAGGGGGGTAAAGGGAAAAGTGCTAGGAAGGCTAGTCCTGAACTGACACACCCCAATAGGTTTGCAAATTTGGCAGATGAGGGGGATGTCATTACAGGGGTAGCATTGCTGTAGCAAGGCATGACCTCTGAACGCCAGAGGAGTGTCTGCTCCAGTAAGGGGGGGAATAGGAGTGCAGGGCAGGCAAGACAGGTACTGGTAGTGGGGGACTCTATTAGGGGGACAGATAGGGCAATCTGTCACAAAGACAGGGATCGCCGAACAGTGTGTTGTCTTCCTGGCGCTCGAGTTCGGCACATCGCTGATCGGGTTGACAGATTACTGGGAGGGGCTGGGGAGGACCCAGCGGTCATTGTACACATTGGCACAAATGACAAAGTTAGAGGTAGGTGGAAGGTCCTTAAAGATGATTTCAGGGAATTAGGTTGTAAGCTTAAAGCATGGACCTCAAAGGTGGTATTTTCGGAAATACTACCTGTGCCACGATCCACACCAGAGAGGCAAAGAGAGATCAGGGAGGTTAACGGGTGGCTCAGGAATTGGTGTAGGAAAGAGGGTTTTGGGTTCCTGGAGAATTGGGCCGACTTTTCAGTTGGCTACAGATTCTATGCTAGGGATGGGCTGCATCTTAATGGGGAAGGTGCAGCTCTGCTGGGGCAGAAAATGGCTAGAAGGTTGGAGGAGTGTTTAAACTAGGAATGGGGGGCGAGGGTATTCACTTTATAGAAGGGGAATGTAGTGCAGATAGTGACCAGGGCACAAGTAATGAAATTGGGGGTGGTACGGGGGGAAGGGTTAGGACAGTTAATACAGTAAGCAGGAATACAGGTACAGAGTCATACGTAACGTGCATGTACACTAATGCCCGAAGCCTCACAAATAAGGTGGAGGAATAAGAATTAATATTGTTGGAAGAAAATTATGATATAGTGGGGATATCAGAGACATGGCTGGATGAGAGCTATGACTGGGCTGTTAATTTACAGGGTTATAGCCTATTCAGGAATGACCGTACAAATAAGCGAGGGGGAGGTGTGTGTCTTATATGTAAAATCATCCTTAAAACCCATCCTGTGTGACAACATATGTGAGGGTACTGAGAATGTAGAGTCCCTATGGGTGGAGATAAGGGGGGGGAGAATGAATAATAAAATACTGATAGGGGTGTGCTATAAGACGCCGAATATTATGGAAGAGGTAGAGAATCTCCTCATAAAGCAAATTGATAAAGGAGCGAGTCTCGGAGAGGTAATTATTATGGGGGACTTTAACTATCCTGATATAAATTGGGGAACAGAAACTTGCAGTTCCAGCAAAGGAAATAGATTTTTGATAACAATGAAAGATAATTACCTTTCACAAATGGTACAGGACCCCACAAGAGGGGGAGCACTACTAGACCTTGTACTAACCAATAGGCCAGACCGCATATCAAATATACAAGTTGGGGGTTACTTGGGGAATAGTGATCACAAAATAATAAGTTTTCATGTATTCTTTAGTAAGATGTCTAGTAGAGGGGCTACAAGGACACTAAACTTCAGGAAAGCAAATTTTAAACGGTTGAGAGATGATCTTAGTGCAATAAACTGGGATGATGTACTAAGTAATAAAAGTACACAAAGCAAATGGGAGACTTTTATGAGCATCCTGAATAGGGCTTGTGCAGAAAATATACCCTATGGGAACAAACATGCTAGAAATAGGAGGAAACCCCTATGGCTAAATAGAGCTGTAAGGGAAGCAATAAAAGAAAAATAGAAAGCCTTAAAAGAATTAAAGAGGGTAGGTAGTGATGAGGCATTATATAATTATAGAAAATTAAATAAAATATGTAAAAAGCAAATTAAGTTAGCTAAGTTTGAGACAGAGAGACTCATTGCGAGAGAAAGTAAAAATAATCCTAAAATATTCTTTAACTACATAAACAGTAAAAAACTGGAAAGCGATAGTGTTGGCCCCCTTAAAAATAGTCTTGGTGAAATGGTGGAAGGGGATGAGGGTAAAGCCAACCTGCTGAATGAATTTTTTTTCTACGGTTTTTATACAAGAAAATGCCATGGCAGATGACATGACCAGTGATACCATAAATTCACCCTTGAATATTACCTGCTTAACCCAGCAGGAAGTACGCCGCCGCCTCGAAATCACTAAGGTTGACAAATCTCCGGGCCCGGATGGCATACACCCCAGAGTACTACAGGAATTGAGTTCTGTGATAGATAGACCATTATTTTTAATCTTCTCAGATTCCTTAATAACAGGGTCGGTACCGCAGGACTGGCGCATAGCAAATGTGGTGCCAATATTCAAAAAGGGGACAAAAACTGAGCCGGGAAATTATAGGCCGGTAAGTTTAACCTCTACGGTTGGTAAAATCCTTGAGGGTTTCTTGAGAGATGCTATACTGGAGTATCTCAAGAAAAATAACCTTATGACAGAATATCAACATGGGTTTATGAGGGATCGATCCTGTCAAACTAATTTGATCAGCTTCTATGAAGAGGTAAGTTCAAGCCTGGACCAGGGAAATGCAGTGGATGATGTGTATATGGACTTTTCAAAAGCTTTTGATACGGTGCCACACAAAAGGTTGGTACATAAAATGAGAATAATGGGGATAGGGGAAAATATGTGTAACTGGGTTAAAAACTGGCTCAGTGATAGGAAACAAAGGGTGGTTATTAATGGTACATACTCGGACTGGGTCTCAGTTCATAGTGGGGTACCACAGGGGTCAGTATTGGGCCCGCTTCTTTTCAACATATTTATAAATGACCTTGTTGGGGGCATGCGGAGTAGAATTTCAATATTTGCAGATGATACTAAACTCTGCAGGGTAATCAATACAGAGGAGGATAATTTTATATTACAGGGAGATTTATGTAAATTGGAGAATTGGGCTGAGAAGTGGCAATTGAAGTTTAATGTAGATAAATGTAAGGTCATGCACTTGGGTAGAGGAAATAACATTTATGATTATGTACTTAATTGTAGAACACTGGGTAAAACAGACACAGAAAAAGACTTGGGTGTATGGGTGGATGGTAAACTTCACTTTAGTGGACAGTGTCAGGCAACTGCTGCCAGGGCTAATAAAATAATGGGATGTATTAAAAGAGGTATAAGTGTTCATGAAAAAAATATAGTTCTACCTCTGTACAAGTCACTAGTGCGACCGCACTTAGAATACTGTGTACAATTCTGGTCACCGATATATAAGAAGGACATAGCTGAACTGGAGAGGGTGCAGAGAAGAGCGACCAAGATTATTAGAGGAATGGGGGGGCTGCAATACCAAGACAGGTTATTAAACTTGGGGTTATTTAGTTTGGAAAAACGAAGGCTTAGGGGGGATCTAATCACAATGTATAAATATATGAGGGGACAGTACAGAGACCTTTCCAAAGATCTCTTTACACCTAGGCCTGCGACTGGAACACGGGGGCATCCGCTACGTCTTGAGGAAAGAAGGTTTAATCATAATCACAGACGAGGATTCTTTACTGTACGAGCAGTGAGACTATGGAACTCTCTGCCGCATGATGTTGTAATGAGTGATTCACTACTAACATTTAAGCAGAGCCTGGACGCCTTTCTTGAAAAATTTAATATTACCAGTTATGTATATTAGATTTTATGACAGGGTGTTGATCCAGGGAACTAGTCTGATTGCCGGATGTGGAGTCAGGAAGGAAATTTTTTCCCCATTGGAACTTGTTTGCCACATTGGGGTTTTTTTTGCCTTCCTCTGGATCAACATGTTAGGCTACGGGTTGAACTAGATGGACTTAAAGTCTCCCTTCAACCTTAAAAACTATGATACTATGAAACTATGATGATAAGTCTTTGGCTTTGTGATTTTTTTTGTTTCACCACATGAAAGCCTTATGTGCCTAATATATGTTTTCAAATGTTTCCTATTTAAAAGGGAATTTGTCAGCAGGTTTTGTGATTTAATCTGAGACGTGTTGAGGCCAGGGATGTGTCACTTATTAGGCTGTGTGCTGTAGTTTCAATGCAATTGGTGTTTTATCAGCAGGAGATTATCATTGCTGGACTATGTCCCATGTACAGACCAGTCAGGCTAATCTGTTTCATCCTGCTGCTATCAATGATTGACAGCTTGGTTTCAACGCAACATGAACACACTACGCTCCCAGTTAGGGGTGTGGGCAGAGTTATATAGAGCTTAACGATTTAACTACTGCTACATCTACAACAGAGAATACATTTAGTTCTGCAAAACCACACCAAGCATTTCAGTTAGTGATACATTGC
Organism: Anomaloglossus baeobatrachus; assembly: GCF_048569485.1. Taxonomy (NCBI): domain Eukaryota; kingdom Metazoa; phylum Chordata; class Amphibia; order Anura; family Aromobatidae; genus Anomaloglossus; species Anomaloglossus baeobatrachus. Next base: position 722,179,025 of record NC_134354.1, read on the forward strand.
TGAAATCAGGCTGCCACTACTAGTGATGAGTGGGCACTACCACGCTCGGGTGCTTGGTACTAGTAGCTAGTGATGAGTGGGCACTACCATGCTCAGGTGCTTGGTACTAGTAGCTAGTGATGAGCGAGCACTACCATGCTCGGGTGCTCGGTATTCGTAACTAGTGATGAGTGAGCACTACCATGCTCGGGTGCTTGGTACTAGTTACTAGTGATGAGCGGGCACTACCATGCTCTGGTGCTCAGTACTCGTAACTAGTGATGAGCGGGCACTACCATGCTCAGGTGCTTGGTACTAGTAGCTAGTGATGAGCGGGCACTACCATGCTCGGGTGCTTGGTACTAGTAGCTAGTGATGAAGTGATGAGTGGGCACTACCATGCTCAGGTGCTCGGTATTCGTAACTAGTGATGAGCGAGCACTACCATGCTCGGGCGCTTGGTACTAGTAACTAGTGATGAGCGGGCACTACCATGCTCAGGTGCTTGGTACTAGTAGCTAGTGATGAGCGGGCACTACCATGCTCGGGTGTTTGGTACTAGTAGCTAGTGATGAGTGGGCACTACCATGCTCAGGTGCTCAGTATTCGTAACTAGTGATGAGCGGGCACTACCATGCTCGGGTGCTCTGTACTCGTAACTGTGATGAGCGGGCACTACCATGCTCGGGTGCTCAGTACTCGTAACTAGTGATGAGCGGGCACTACCATGCTCGGGTGTTCAATACTGGTAACTAGTGATGAGCGAGCCCTACCATGCTCGGGTGCTCTGTACTCGTAACTGTGATGAGCAAGCACTACCATGCTCGGGTGCTCGGTACTCGTAACGAGCAGGTCAAACGCTCGGAAGGGCACGTTGCGAGTATCATGCAGAATAAAAGTCAATGGGAAACGCGAGCATTTTCCAGAAATAACTTCCGGAATCACAAAAAGGCAATAACAAATTGTTGCATCTTTAAGGGGTTAAGAATTACATGAAATACTGTTTTGTTTTAAAAGCTATTCTAATGGGTTATTCCATGAAACTTGGATGTTTTGATACAAGAAATTGGGATGTGCAGTTCTCTCTACTTCTTCGAACAAATGATTTATGGCTCATGCACAGCTCTGATATCCCTCTTGTTCAATCAAATGTGATAATGTGCTGACCTTTGAAATGGAAGGAAAATGTCAGCTTAAAACAAATGATTAAAAAATGGCAATATGCAAAAATAGAACATATTTTTAGATGAACATAGCACTGTTGTTTTTTACTAGTTAAAAGGGTTATTTCAGTCTTAGTAATTTAATACTTATCCACAGGAACAGCGATAACATGCTGATCACATGGGGTCTGACTGCCGAGCTTCTCACTGATCCATAAAATAGGGCTCTGAAATGACTTATTAAAATAGAGTTGTGGCTGAATACCACCGCAACATCCATGGTTAATGGGACTGCTGGAAATGGCGCAGTGCAGCAGTCCCATATACAATAAATGGAATGGTGCCTCAGCATTTTCCAGCAGTCCCATAGACGATAAAAAATGCGATATCTCTGCAATCTCTGGCAGTCCCATAGACAATAGATGAAATTGTGGCTTGGTTATCTTCAGCACTCCTATAGACAATAAAAAAGTGGTGGCTCAGCAATCTCTAGCAATTCCATACATGGAGTGGTGGGTCAGTTATCTCCAGCAGTGCCATAGACAACACATGGAGTCGTGCCTCAGCAATCTCTAGCAATTCCATACATGGAGTGGTGGGTCAGTTATCTCCAGCAGTGCCATAGACAACACATGGAGTCGTGGCTCAGCAATCTCTAGCAATTCTAAAGACAATACATGGAGTGGTGGCTCCGTTATCTCCAGCAGTGCCATAGACAACACATGGAGTCGTGCCTCAGCAATCTCTAGCAATTCCATAGACAATACATGGAGTGGTGGCTCAGTTATCTAGAGCAGTGCCATAGACAATACATGGAGTGTTGGCTCGGTTATCTCCAGCTGTGCCATAGACGATACATGGAGTGTTGGCTCGGTTATTTCCAGCTGTGCCATAGACGATACATGGAGTGTTGGCTCGGTTATTTTCAGCAGTGTTCTAGACAGTACATGTAGTTTTGGCTCAGTTGTCTCCAGCAGTGCCATAGGAAATACATGGAGTGGTGACTCTTATCTACAGAAGTACCATAGACAATAAATTAAGTTGGGGCTTGTCAATCTCCAGCAGTCTCAAAGACAATGAATTCAGCCATAATGGCATGTACAACACTGCTCCATTCTAACAGGACATTTGACTGTTTGACATCATTTGGGGAATGGCAGTCGGAGCCCCACACAAATGAGCTCCTGTTGATATGTGATGACTTGCTATTCACCTTTTTATAACTATTTGTTTCCTGTTCTAGTTATCAGTAGGGATTCCAATGATCATACATTCATCGTCTTGTGTAATACATTTATTTTAGTGTGAAATAACCACATTAATGCTGTGCCAACACAGGATGTAAATGTAAATCTTAAACTAGATGCAGGGACTGAGCCTCCTCTGACTGCATTATACAGGCAGCACCTACCACTAAAAGCAGCTAACAGAGGTCAAATCGCTGCTGTTGAATCAATTTAAGGCTATGTGCGCATGCTGCGTTTTTTTGACGCATTTTTGGCCGCTAAAAACGCACAAAAACACATAAAAACGCACCCGCTTTTTGGTGCGTTTTTGGCTGCGTTTTTTGCATTACATGGGGGGAAAACGCAGAAAAACGCAGGAAAGAATTGACATGTCCATTTTTTTAAGCTCAAAAACGCAGCTTAAAAAAAAAAAGTTGTGTGCAGACAGAAAAAATGAAAACTCAGACTTTGCTTGGAAGCAAAGTCATGCAGTTTTGAGCCCAAAAACACACTGTGCGCACATAGCCTAAGAGAACCTGGCAGCACAATTTTGTAATATAAAGTAAAGACATAGCTGTAATACCGATTAGAAATACTGTAGATGAAACAGACTCTACTACCAGCCCAGGGCCTGCTGCTAACCTCTTCATGCCCCATACAGATAGGAGGTAGGGAGAGGCTATATAACCTCTTTTTTCCGGTACAAAATAGAGCAGGAAGCGTGGATGGTGAATTTAGCAAAATAACTTTTTTTTTTTTTTAAGAAAAAAACAACAAAAAGAAAGCCAAACACCTCCAAACTATCTATCTATATATCTATCTATCTATCTATCTATCTATCTATATATATATATATATATATATATATATATATATATATATAATATATACCTGTAAGTTTCCTTGTGTCATAATTGTACTCACTTGGAGAATCATGTTGTCAAGTGTTCCCACATATTTTAGAATCAAACTTGCATATTTTTCACTTGAATCTTTTTTTTCCCCGTTTTTCAGTACATTATACTGTAAAATGGATAAAAGTTCTTAAAAGCAAACTTTATCTTACAAAAAAAAACCCCTCATGCAGAAGAATATGAAGAGCTATGGCTCCTGGGAAAAAAAAGAAAAAAAAAAGAGGGGGGGATCAAAAGCAGAAAAACAAAAATGTGTCCAGTCATTAAGAGGTTAAATCTGTCATCATTAGGAATAGACTGTTTTTTCAAGGGAACCTAGCACGTCCAAATATGCTATTTACCTGCAAACACAGGATTATACTGCAGGTAAATAGCATTAAAATCTTTACTGCAGCCGCAGCTATAGGGAGAAAATAAAAGATTTATTTTCCCTGCAGCCACTCGCTTCCATTCATCGGGGCAGTGAAGGAAGCTAAAATAGTAACTGCTCACTATGCAGTAAGTGTGGCTGTAATCCCTCCCTGGCACATTGATTGAAAGCCTGTTCTGCAGCACACAAGTGCAGTATGGGTGTGCAGAGCAAGCTGTCAATGTGCCGGCGAGAGATTACTGATACAGTGAAAAAGGTCAAGACGATGCGCTGCCGTATTGAAGAAACGGTCAGAGAGATTTTCTTCTTCCTCAGGAAAACGAAAAAAGCACATACTGCATCTCCTTTTCCTGAGGAAGGATAACGTTTCTCTGAAATGCATAGAAAATAAAATCACTGAATATAAATCTGACAATTTCTTCAATATGGCAGCCTTGACCCTTAGCATCTATCTGAATCTCCAAGAGGGTCTGCAGCAGCCGTGGCTTATGCTCATACAGTGGTTATGACTAAGGCGGTTTCACATCAGCGTTTTGTTAAATGCGGCAGGAATCGTTTTTTTGCAGCAAAAATGGATCCGTTTTTCATTCAATGCATTTTCAATGGAGTTGCGGTAACATGCGTTTGCATGCGTTACTGTCCATATCTGGTGACTTGCAGTTTAACTTTTTCTAAAAAACTAAACGTTGCGTTTTTCACCTGCGTCCAAATACTGCAGGTCAACGGATCCTGTACATTGCGGTCATTGAGCAATGTATTTGAATGGGCGCCGGATCCTGCTTGTGCACTTGTATCCTTTGTAAAGGATCCTGTTTGGTCTACTGAGCATGCCCAGAAACCAGCCTGGCGTGATCACAGAGTCAGAGTGTCAATCAGAGAGTCAGTCAGTCTCATTCTATGTCTCTGTCTCCAGACCAATTCACTTCAATCCATACCCAATACAGCACATTCCCAATCTCATGACTCATGAACTACAAGTTACAGGATCCAGTAAATAACACCTGCGTTTGCATGCGTTTGTCAATAATTTAACAGGATCCAGTCACTTCCGGTTTGCGTTTTTTGCCTAAAGACAAAAAAACCCCCACTAATGTGAAACCAGCCTAAAACAAGCTATCAAGGTGAGCCTTGACGGTTGTGATGGTGGGATATGGTGTACTATGTATCATGTTGTGTAGGATCGTATTTTATGCTTGGTTCACTGTCCATTATTTGTACTGCTTGTGTGTACATTGTATTGTCTGTAGGTAATCACCCCCTGTAGTGTTCCTGTCCCTCAGTCTGGGGGAAGGGGGCCTGGGATTCACCTAAATTCTCTGCTTACCTGGGGGATTTGTCATTCTGGGTGAGACTTACAAGAGATAAGAGGGAAAAGCTGCGGCTCCTCAGAGAGACCTGGAACATTTATGCCATTACTGGACTATATTCGTGTTTCTGTACTATTTTTATCCTCCATGTGGTGGATTATGTTATGGACCATTTGATTTTCTTGGAATAAATGCTCTTTGGATTGTACAGCCATCTCTCGCTCTGTTGATTATGTGATATGGGAGAAGGACCCTGTCACAACTGGTGGCAGCGGTGGGATCAACAGATTACAGCCTAATGGAGATCTATCCACAAAGTGAGTACAGAAACTGGACCGTATCCAGTCTAAAGGAGAGAGCCAAAGATCTGGGCCTGAACTACCAGGGGCTGAGTAAAGAAGCCTTAATTGATCTACTGGTGGGTGAGAGCCAGACCCACTCTTCCCAGATGTCTGACGGACAAGCACTGGGGACGGGGATCCCTGCCCCAAAAAGGGAGTGGTTGGTGTGGTTCGAAGAAGAGATGGCGGTTCTGGGCCCAAGAAGCAATGGAGTCCGGCAGAGAGAGTAATATGTGTTGGAGTGTAAACTCAGCGATCCGGGAGCCTGTACAGATCACCCGGGCAGACTTCAAGCCATTTGATGAGGCTTCCGGAGATGTGGAAGGGTTCCTCATGGACTTCGAGCAGCAGTGTGCGGTTATGGAGGTTCCCCACTCTGGCTGGATGCGTTTGTTAGTGGGACTCCTGAACGGAAGCCTGGCAGAGGCTTATCGCACTACTGACTCACAGCAGAACGGGGATTACAACATTGTAAAGCGGATTACTATGCCATCACCCCAGACTCACATAGGACACAGTTCCGAGACCTTCCATGCACCACGGGGGGATCGTTTAGGATGTATGCCCATAAGATGTCCCAGGCATGTCAGAGATGGCTGGAAGCGGAAGACAAGTGTCCCTCAGAAATATGGGAATGGGTCAGAGAGCGCACACTGCACACCTTGGATAGAGCTGCAGCCCTGGCTGATGAGGCCCTTACTAACCGACCACAATGGAGGAGGCTTATGGAAAATAAGCCACAGCCTGCTCCTGCACCCTAGCCCTCTCCAGTTATATCTGCCCCTCCACCCTGCCGATGACAACCACGGCTCACAATCCTGGGCCCCAACAGTTCCGACCACGCCCTGTGGGAATCACAGAGAGGAGATGTTATGGGTGCGGGCAACCTGGACACCTGCAATCCAGTTGTCCCGCAAGGACTCGAAGGGACCCTCACACACCTCCATCTCGTCAGGTGTATTTTGTGCATTCCATCCTGCTTGAGGAAGAGTTACCACCACCTCTACCAGAGTGTACCGCTGACCCCTGCACCATAGATGCCCCTGTTGGAGTGGATGGCCTCCGGCCTTGTTCACCAGGTTCTCCTACTGCCTTCTCCAGAATGCACATATTGGAAGGAGTACGACACAGTGCAGATGTTATCGATATGGGCAGCCTGGGCATCTGCAAAACACTTGCCCTGCTGGTCGATTGAAGAATAAGTTTGCACCAAATCGACCTGTTCGTTCTCTACAGCCAAATACAATGGGGGAAGAGTTCTTACCCATTCAAGCTGACTTGCCTAATGACGCAGACACTCATGGTCGACCACTAGCGGTTTATGGGGTGCGAGCCACAGCCCTGAGCTCTTCTCACCATCAAAGTAAGTACTTACAGGAGGTCATGCTGGATGGACAGAGAGTCATTGGATTTTGTGACTCTGGGGCATTTCTCACAATAGCTGATCCCCGGGTGGTTCAGCCAGAGGCGATACATCATGGGCCAGGGATTGTTATTTAATTGGCTGGAGGACAAAAGAGGAATATCACAAAGGCGACTGTAGATCTGGACTTTGGCTCTGGGGTCAAGCAATGTGTGGTTGGGGTGATGAGCGGCCTGCCTGCAGATATTCTCCTAGGAAATGATGTGGGAGATCTACAATGCTGATTTGTGGGTGCAGAAAACACAGTTTGAGTGAAGGACACAAAGGGACGCTTGTCCTTCCAACCCTACCGCTATACAAGGGACTATCTAAAGCTTCTCCATCCAATACAAGCGTGGAAGCCAACATCAGAATGCTGATGGACTGTCCCGGCAAGAAGAACCATAGACTATCCACAGCTGAGCAACATGGAATTAAGAGAGATGGCCAGAGATCTGTGTAAACCTCATGGCATACTCACTTATTCAGAAGGAGGGAGAGGTTGTGATGGTGGGATATGGTGTACTATGTATCATGTTGTGTAGGTTCGTATTTTACGCTTGGCTCACTGTACATTATTTGTATTGCTTGCGTGTACATTGTATTGTCTGTAGGTAATCACCCCCTGTAGTGTTCCTGTCCCTCAGTCTGGGAAAAGGGGGACTGGGATCCACCTAAATTCTCTGCTTACCTGGGGATTTGTCATTCTGGGTGAGACTTACAAGAGAGAAGAAGCAGGATTGAACCTCTGAGGGAAAAGCTGCGGCTCCTCAGAGGGACCTGGACATTTATGCCATTACTGGACTATATTCGTGTTTCCTTACTATTATTATCCTCCGTGTAGTGGATTATGTTATGGACCATTTGATTTGCTTGGATTGTACAGCCATGTCGCACTCTTGTTGATTGTGTGATACGGGAGAAGGACCCCGTCACAACAGTTATTATACTTATAATAAATCCTCAGATAAGACCTGATTTGTGCTCTCCTTTGCTTTCTTTACAGATTACTTTAAGGGGAGAGATTACAGATGTTCTTACTATGTACTATGTAGTGAGCGGGAGACTATAACGGCCACCTCCACCACCCAGATGACTGAAAGAGAGGCTACAGGGAGGATATAATTTAATTTTCTCCCTGTAGTTACTGCTCAAGTAAGATTTTTATTGCTCTTTACCTGCAGATTAACCCTGTATCTGCAGGTACATATAATTTGTAGACATGACCGGGTCCTTTTCAATTGTAGGATCAAGGGTCAAATATGCAAAAGAATTTGGTTCTGGGATAGCTGCAGAGGTTAGCATCACTTTACAAGGAGAAACATGTCCCCTGTTTAAACTCAAACAATCCTGGAACTCCGATCACTAGTCTCGTAAATAGTACATTGTCCTAAAAATTGTGTGGCTTTCTTCAACACTGATTAGATTCAGACCGGCAATGGGAAGAAGAGTTGAGGGCTCTCTGATGTCGCTTTCCAGCCCATCTCTACAAGATTGGCAGGTTACATCCTATTCATAAATAGGGAGAGACCTGTCAATCTAGCTGACGTGGGCTTGGAGAAGGCATAACTGACAAGTCTTTCCCTGAGCGGTGAGCCGGCCCCCTTTACTTGTATCTCCCTTCCTGTCTCGCTATGCTCCCGGTCCCTGTTTCCCACCACCTGTGGTCAAAGACTATGAATCTCCTGACTAGAGTTGAGCGCGGTTCGTGGTTCGTGGTTCTCCAGTTCTAGGCTCGAGTGATTTTGGGGAATGTTCTAGATCGAACTAGAACTCGAGCTTTTTGCAAAAGCTCGATAGTTCTAGAAACGTTCGAGAACGGTTCTAGCAGCAAAAAACCAGCTAAATCCTAGCTTGGTTTCTGCTGTAATAGTGTAAGTCACTCTGTGAATCACACTATTATGACATTTCAGTGTATAGTGTGCGTGAACAGCGCCTTCAGATCACTGCTGTTTCTATAATGGCGATCGCCATTTTTTTTTTTTTTCTTGTCTTCCTTCCCTAAGCGCGCGCGTCTTGTGGGGCGGGCCAGCATGTCAGCCAATCCCAGACACACACACAGCTAAGTGGACTTTTAGCCAGAGAAGCAACGGCATGTGTGATAGGATGTCCATGTCACATGTCCCTGCATTATAAAAACGGACATTTTCCTCCAGGACGCCATTATCTCTTCTGCGTCTTTGGTGTCAGACATCACTGTCGCAGCTCCGTCTTGAGTCCTATCGCTGATACAGCTGTATGCGCTCCATACACAGCGCTGGACAGCATAGGGATAGCACTTTCTAGCAGTCCTTTTAAGGGCTCAAACCGGCAGGGTCAGAGTTAAGGTGACAGGTCCTGAAAACAGCGCCAGCGTCTGTGTAGCCAAGGTCAGGGATTTCCTCCCTGCATTTCCCTATTAGGAGGGATAGAAAGGCAGGCTTCCATTCCTCTACCCAGAGCCCCAAAATCCTGGCACTGTACCCTCCTGTCCTCTGCACACTCCAACTCATTATAACTAAGCCATTATACTAGCAAACACTCAGTGTACCTAGTGGCATCCTATACGTGGCTATTGGACTTTGCTATAGTCACACTAGTGCAAAGACATTTGCAGCACCTCTGCCTGCATTGCACACTCCAACTCATGATAACTAAGCCATTATACTAGCAAACACTCAGTGTACCTAGTGGCATCCTATACGTGGCTATTGGACTTTGCTATAGTCACACTAGTGCAAAGACATTTGCAGAGCGCGTCTGCCTGCATTGCACACTCCAACTCATTATAACTAAGCCATTATACTAGCAAACACACAGTGTACCTAGTGGCATCCTATACGTGGCTATTGGACTTTGCTATAGTCACACTAGTGCAAAGACATTTGCAGCACCTCTACCTGCATTGCACACTCCAACTCATGATAACTAAGCCATTATACTAGCAAACACTCAGTGTACCTAGTGGCATCCTATACGTGGCTATTGGACTTTGCTATAGTCACACTAGTGCAAAGACATTTGCAGAGCGCGTCTGCCTGCATTGCACACTCCAACTCATTATAACTAAGCCATTATACTAGCAAACACTCAGTGTACCTAGTGGCATCCTATACGTGGCTATTGGACTTTGCTATAGTCCCACTAGTGCAAAGACATTTGCAGCACCTCTACCTGCATTGCACACTCCAACTCATGATAACTAAGCCATTATACTAGCAAACACTCAGTGTACCTAGTGGCATCCTATACGTGGCTATTGGACTTTGCTATAGTCCCACTAGTGCAAAGACATTTGCAGCACCTCTACCTGCATTGCACACTCCAACTCATGATAACTAAGCCATTATACTAGCAAACACTCAGTGTACCTAGTGGCATCCTAAGCGTGGCTATTGGACTTTGCTATAGTCCCACTAGTGCAAAGACATTTGCAGCACCTCTACCTGCATTGCACACTCCAACTCATGATAACTAAGCCATTATACTAGCAAACACTCAGTGTACCTAGTGGCATCCTATACGTGGCTATTGGACTTTGCTATAGTCACACTAGTGCAAAGACATTTGCAGCACCTCTACCTGCATTGCACACTCCAACTCATGATAACTAAGCCATTATACTAGCAAACACTCAGTGTACCTAGTGGCATCCTAAGCGTGGCTATTGGACTTTGCTATAGTCCCACTAGTGCAAAGACATTTGCAGCACCTCTACCTGCATTGCACACTCCAACTCATTATAACTAAGCCATTATACTAGCAAACACTGCTGCCACTTTAAGGGCCGTAGTTGCATTGTTAGGGATAATTATTCTTTATTATTCAGCTGTTAATAAAGCTAGACCACCGCTGCAATCTACACCACCTCTCAATTTTTAATACCACATTTTAAGTGCGCAATCTTGTCGCAATCAACATGAGTGGCAAAATGACAGATGCTGGTGGAAAGGGGAAGAGGCGTGGTGGAAAAGGAAAAAAAGGGTTTGTCCGTGGGGAAGGTGGCAAAGCTCCATTATCATCTGCTGAAGATAGACCATCTACCAGCAAAAGTAAGATGTCTACTACTTACCGTGGACAATCCGATGTGCTCCCTTTTTTACGGACACGAACAACAGGAACAAAGGTAGATGATGGCCAAAAAAGGAAAATGCTTGAATGGATCTCAAGTGGTCCAACAAGTGCCCTCTCAGCCACTTCAAGTTCCGCATCCAACAAACACCAGTCCTCTAAGTTGTCATCCCAATCAAACTTGCTTTCTCCCAGCTCTGAAGTCTCCATCAGCCCTGCACAGTATGGTGGAACTGAGATGGCTGAGTCTGCAGAGCTGTTCAGTCACACTATAGCCTGGGAATCAGAGGTCTGCTCCCAAGCTACAGTGAGTACAGAACAGGAAATGGTCTGCAGTGATGCCCAGAACCTTTGTGACTCTGATTCAGGCCGTGAGGACCAAGTTTCGGAGCATAATGTTGACCCTTTGTCACAAACTGTAACACCTGTGGTTATAGACAATGAGGAACATACTGATGAAGATGAGACGCAGATACCCGATTGGGATGACAACTTAAATATTCGGTCAGGGCAAGAAGAGGCTCGGTCTGAGGGGGAGGGGAGTGCAAACACAACAATTGATGATGAAGTTCTAGATCCCACCTACTGTCAACCCCCAGTCAGGCACTCGAGGAGGTCAACAGAGGCGGTGGAGGAGGATGCAACCGACGACGAAGTTACCTTGCGCCTTCCTGGACAGAGTCGGAGCACTGGTAGCACGTCTACAACTGCATCCTCAGCCACCACTCTGCCTCTGAGCATTATTCGGGGTGCATCAACAGGTCGCATGGCCTCTAAGCCTTGCCTAGCCTGGTCCTTTTTTTTGACATAGAAAAAGATCGCCCAAATTATGTGATCTGTAAACTTTGTCATGGTTCTCTTAGTAGAGGTCAAAACCTCAGCAGTTTGACAACTTCTTCCATGAATCGTCACATGAATAAATATCATAGGTCCCGGTGGGAAGCTCACTGTGCTGCAATGCGGCCTAGCGGAGCGAACCATCCACGGCCTGCCCCTTCCAGTGCATCCGCGCGCTCTTCATCTTCTAGGACTGTGGGGACAGCTGTCACACCTGTTTTTCCACGCACAACTTCCACCACTGTAACCGCAACAGGCAGTTTGCTTGGTAGGTCGTCAGTTGGTTTGGAAGGGGAAACAAGTGAGTGTGTACAGCTCTCTCAGACATCGATAGCACCAACGTTGGATGAAGGCAACATCATGTCTCCGCCTGCACTTTCCTCACAAACCTGCATTTTTCCAGGGACACCCTACTCAACACCGTCTACACACAGCAGCCAGATCTCTGTCCCTCAGATGTGGTCAAATAAAAGGCCACTTCCTGCGACCCATGACAAAGCTAAGAGGTTGACTCTATCCCTCTGTAAGCTGTTGGCTACCGAAATGCTGCCTTTCCGCCTAGTGGACACACAGGATTTTAGAGACCTTATGTCTGTCGCTGTGCCCCAGTACCAGATGCCTAGTCGCCACTACTTCTCTAAGAAAGGTGTGCCCGCGCTACACCAGCATGTCGCACACAACATCACCGCTTCCTTGAGAAACTCTGTGTGTGAACGGGTGCATTTCACCACCGATACTTGGACCAGTAAGCATGGACAGGGACGTTACATGTCGCTGACTGGGCACTGGGTAACTATGGTGATAGATGGTGAAGGGTCTGCTGCACAAGTCTTGCCGTCCCCAACACTTGTGTGTCAATCCTCTGTCTGTCCAAGTTCCGCCACTGCTTCTGCATCCTCCACCTCATCTGGGTCCTCCACCTCCGCCCCAAGCCTGCCTGGTCAGGCCACCAGCGTTCTCACTGCGCAGAAGGAATCACGCACCCCTCATTACTATGCTGGCAGCAGAGCGCAACGGCATCAGGCGGTCTTTAGCTTGACATGTCTTGGGAATAAGAGTCACACAGCTGAGGAGTTGTGGTCAGCTCTGCGGTCCGAGTTTAATAAATGGTTGTCTCCACTCAACCTGCAGCCTGGTAAGGCCGTGTGCGACAATGCTGCAAACCTGGGTGCGGCCCTTCGCCTGGGCAAGGTGACACACGTACCTTGTATGGCTCACGTGTTGAACCTTGTCGTCCAGCAATTTTTAACACACTATCCCGGCCTAGATGGCCTTCTGAACAGGGCACGAAAACTGTCTGCTCACTTCCGCCGTTCAAGCGCCGCAGCTGAGCGACTTGCATCGCTCCAGAAGTCTTTCGGCCTGCCGGTTCATCGCCTGAAATGCGATGTGGCGACACGCTGGAATTCAACTCTCCACATGTTACAGCGACTGTGGCAGCACCGCAGAGCCCTGGTGCAATACGTCATGACATATAGCCTGGGCCAACGAGATGCAGAGGTGGGGCAGATCACCCTGATGGAGTGGTCTCAGATCAAGGACCTATGCACCCTTCTGCACAGTTTCGACATGGCGACGAATATGTTTAGCGCTGACAATGCCATTATCAGCATGACGATTCCAGTCATTTACATGCTGGAGCACACGCTAAACACTATTCGGAGTCAGGGGGTGGGACAACATGAAGGGGAGGAACTACAGGAGGATTCATATGCGCAAGGGACAACAACATCACCAAGGTCCAGACGTTCATCATCACCGACGCAGCAGGCATGGGACCATGGGGGACAGGGATCGACAAGGGCGCATAGTAGCAGGCGAAATGTTGAGGAAGGTGCAGGAGAACATGAAGAAATGGAGGACGAACTGTCCATGGACATGGAAGACTCAGCGGATGAGGGAGACCTTGGTCAAATTTCAGTTGAAAGAGGTTGGGGGGAGATGTCAGAGGAAGAAAGAACGTGTAGCACCTCTATGCCACAAACACAGCGTGGACTTGGTCCGCATGGCTGCGCAAGACACATGAGTGCCTTTTTGTTGCACTACCTCCAACATGACAGTCGTATTGTCAAAATTAGAAGTGATGATGACTACTGGATTGCCACACTATTAGATCCCCGGTACAAGTCCAAATTTTGTGACATAATTCCAGCCATAGAAAGGGACGCACGTATGCAGGAGTATCAGCAGAAGCTGTTACTCGATCTTAGCTCGGCTTTTCCACCAAACAACCGTGCAGGTGCAGGGAGGGAATCTCCCAGTTGTAACTTGACAAACATGGGACGGTCTCGTCATCTTCAACAGTCTACCCGTACCAGTAGGACCGTATCTGGTGCTGGTAACAGCAATTTTATGGAATCTTTTCATAATTTTTTTAGACCCTCTTTTGCAAGGCCACCAGAGACAACAAGTCTGACACATAGTCAACGGCTGGAGAGGATGATACAGGAGTATCTCCAAATGAACATCGATGCCATGACTTTGCAAATGGAGCCTTGCTCCTTTTGGGCTTCAAATCTAGAAAAATGGCCAGAGCTCTCCAGTTACGCCTTGGAGATTTTGTCGTGTCCAGCTGCCAGCGTTGTCTCTGAACGTGTCTTCAGTGCTGCTGGGTGTGTGCTGACAGATAAGCGCACGCGTCTGTCCAGTGACAATGTGGACAGACTGACGTTCATCAAAATGAACAAGTCATGGATCCAGAAGGAATTTACTACCCCTGTGTCATCCTGGGGAGAGTAAATGCTTGTGGATTTGGAATGTGCTTGATGCAAATCAAAACATCCTGTTTGCAACTAGGGCACAAGTGCTGCCACTGATGGGGTGTCTGTGTGGCCCAATTTTTGGAAAAAAGGGAGACTCCGCTTGGAGTAATTCTTGCTTGATGTGTTTTTAAAAGAAGCCAAGATGAACAGAGCTGGGATCAGGAAAGACTTTGCTACCTACCCCGGTGTCATCCTGGGGACGGATAAGAATGGCGTATTTTTGAATGTGCTTGATGCAAATCTAGCTGTGAAGTGTACAACTGGGGCACAACTGCTGCCACTGAAGGGGTGGGTGTGTGTGGGGCCCAATTTTTGGAAAAAAGGGAGACTCCGCTTGGAGTAACCCTTGCTTGATGTGTTTTTAAAAGAAGCCAAGATGAACAGAGCTGGGATCAGGAAAGACTTTGCTACCTACCCCGGTGTCATCCTGGGGACGGATAAGAATGGCGTATTTTTGAATGTGCTTGATGCAAATCTAGCTGTGAAGTGTACAACTGGGGCACAACTGCTGCCACTGAAGGGGTGGGTGTGTGTGGGGCCCAATTTTTGGAAAAAAGGGAGACTCTGCTTGGAGTAACCCTTGCTTGATGTGTTTTTAAAAGAAGCCAAGATGAACAGAGCTGGGATCAGGAAAGACTTTGCTACCTACCCCGGTGTCATCCTGGGGACGGATAAGAATGGCGTATTTTTGAATGTGCTTGATGCAAATCTAGCTGTGAAGTGTACAACTGGGGCACAACTGCTGCCACTGAAGGGGTGGGTGTGTGTGGGGCCCAATTTTTGGAAAAAAGGGAGACTCCGCTTGGAGTCACCTTGCGGTGTTTTACATGACTTTAGAAGGGCGTGCCATGCCTATATCTGTGTGTCCTCCTCTTTTTCCTTGTCCAGCTGTTTTGTTTTCGCATGAGTATGAGTATATGTCCTTGTCACTTTCTCATGTGTTTGTGTTGTGTTGTGAGTTGTTTGTCACCTTTTGGACACCTTTGAGGGTGTTTTCTAGGTGTTTTTATGTGTTTGTGATTGCCTGCCATTGTTTCCTATGCAGTTCGAGTTCGGTTCGTCGAACGTTCGACGAACCGAACTCGAACGGGACCTCCGTTCGGCGAACCGACCTCGAGCCGAACCGGGACCGGTTCGCTCATCTCTACTCCTGACAGGCACCCTTTAATTTTTTTTTTTTTACCAATATATATTTAGAAGGTGCTTAGTTTTTGTTTTATTGCTTCTTTGCCTCTTTGTTATCTTCCATTTGATTAAGAAATCTCTCCCTGCTTTCACATTCCTTCCAATGCGTCTGAGAAGAACTTTGGTTTCTTTAACCTGGTTCAACTTTGAATAAACTTTGATGACACCTTGTCAATTACAGCCATTATGTATCAGCATCGTTCCAATTTATATGCGACAAGTGACACCGACATTACATGTAACCTGGAGTAATTACCACTCCAATCATGTCCTTAAATTTTTCACTCACTGTCAACTGTCACAAGTCACATACGGTACATTCTCTGTAAAATTATCCTCATTAGCAACTGAAATCTGTTACAATGAGACAAGAACAAGGAATCTTTCAAACGAACTTTCTACTAGTTCATCGTGGCGGTCTTCAAATTGACAAAAGATGTTTAGCTAATGTTAAAATTGCTCTCCCTCCACATATAAAAAGGTTTAGGGTTTTATAATGGACAGGGTCCTTCTATGGGGGGGATATTTAACAGGGCACAAGAATGAGTACACTTCTATAAAAATAATATATATATGGTCCCTCTACAGTGGGTACAGAAAGTATTCAGACCCCTTTACATTTTTCACTCTTTGCTTCATTTTAGCCATTTGGTAAATTCAAAAAAGTCAATTTTTTTCTCATTAATATACACCCTGAACCCCATATTGACAGACAAAAAAACCCCCCAGAAATGTGGAAATTTTTGCAAATTTATTAAACAAGATAAACTAAAACATCCCATGGTCATAAGTATTCAGACCCTTTGCTCATAGTATTCAGACTCTTTTGAGATAGTACAGCCATGAGTCTTCTCGGGAATGTAACAAGTTTTTCGTCCCTGGATTTGGGGATCCTCTGCCATTCTTCCTTGCAGATCCTCTAAAGTTCCATCAGGTTGGATGGTGAAGGTTGGGGGTCAGCCATTTGCAGGTCTCTCCAGAGATACTCAATTGGGTTTAGGTCAGGGCTCTAGCTGGGCCAGTCAAGAATGGTCACAGAGTTGTTCTGAAGCAGGTCATTGTCTTGTTGGAAGGTGAACCTTCAGCCAAGTCTGAAGTCCAGAGCACCCTGGAAGAGGTTTTATTCCAGGATATCTCTGCAATTGGCCGCATTCAACTTTCCTTCGATTGCAACCAGTCGTCCCGTCCCTGAAGCTGAAAAACACTCCCATAGCATGATGCTGCCCCACCATGTTTCACTGTTGGGATTGTATTGGGCAGGTGATGAGCAGTGCCTGGTTTTCACCACACATACCGCTTAAAATTAATCACCCAAAAGTTCTATCTTCGTCTCATCAGACCAGAGGATCTTATTTCTCATAGTCTGGGAGTCCTCCATGTGTTTTTTTGCAAACTATGGGGCTTTCATATGTCTTGCACTGAGATGTGGCTTCCATCGGACCACTCTGCCATAAAGACCCGATTGGTGGAGGGCTGCAGAGGTGGAGTTGACTTTGTGAAACTTTCTCCCATCTCCCTACTGCATCTCTGGAGCTCAGCCACAGTGATCTAAGGGGTTCTTCTTTACTTCTCTCACCAAAGCTCTTCCTTTAGGACTCCTCAGTTTGGCTGGTCAGCCAGGTCTAGGAAGAGTTCTGGTGGTCCCAAACTTCTTCCATTTAAGTGTTATGGAAGCCACTGTGCTCTTAGGAACCTTGAGTATTGCAGAAATTATTTTGTAACCTTGGACAGATCTGTGCCTTGCCACAATTCTGTCTCTGAGCTCTTTGGGCAGTTCCTTTGACCTCAATTTAAAAAATTAAAAAAGCAGCGTGTCGCTTCTTTTGGCAACTTGCTGCTTTTTATCACCAATTAAAGCAATGGGAAAGTGGAGAAATGATGCAAAAACGCAACCGCTGCGTATTTACTGCTTTTGTGGTGAATGAAACGAACTTTATTAAACATGTACTGGAGATGACACCAAAAACACAGCACAAAAATGCAACAAAAACGCAGCAAAACCTGCTTTTTGGAAGCAGCTTTTTTACTGCAAGTTTTAGCTGAAGAAAAACACAGCAAAAACGCAATGTGTGAACATAGCCTTAAATGGGTATTTAAGTCTACATGCACTATCCTGTATCCCCAGGAGTACTGCTAAATTGGTGGGTGCTACAATAAGCATTAAGGAAGAATTGCGTTTCTTCATCTTTCCTGACTGCAAGACCACGTCTAAGTTATCGAAAGGAGCCATTAGTCATAGATGCGTGACGCACTGTATTCCAAGTTTATGGCATTGAAGAAAGGAGCATCGCTGTGTTCAACTACTCTATGTTTGCAAGTGCCAATAACAAAACGTAAAGGCTGGGCACATACACTGAAAACACACATGCAGTTTTTTTGTTGTTTGTTTTTTTTAAAGCATCACTCCAGCGGATTTTTGGTTTTTTTTTTCAGCGCTACAGTGGTGCTTTAAATTTATAATCCTCTGCTCTATGTTATACTAGTCCTCGGCATTTCCATAATTTCTCAGCGCCATCTTGTGCCTGTAACTGTTGACTGCCCGTAAGTTTCAAGTTACGTCACAAGCACTTAATGCAAGTCTATGAGAGCAAGAGCAAGGCTCTAGACTGTGACGACATGGACTCTCATGGGTTAAAGTTTCTTAACATTCAGCCAGACGTATTGTTCTATTGTGTATTACCTCATGTTTGCTTAGCTATTGTTTCTCCAGACCCTTCCAGTAACCATTGTAATGTAGTTGTGTATTGCTAATGTGATTACCTTAGTAGCCATTGTCGAGTCTGTGACTTGCAGACTTCATGTATAGCCTCAGTCTTTCTGTAGACATCATTTGGATGAACATTGTCCATGCAGCTTGAGATTCATCCAATGGGAGAGGCGATCTTGTCCAACCAATCGATGAGGACGCAGCGTATCCAAGTGGAAGGCTGTGGCTATAAATGGGATTTCTTTAAGCCACCAGGGTGTTGTTGATGGATGCTGTTGGATCCAGTCTAAGCTCTTAGGAGCTGACTAGAGGATCAGGATATCTTATGGCTTCAATCTAGGAACTCCGGTTCCGGTTTGAGACCATATCCACAGCCTAGGGATTTCGACTCCGGCTGCCAGGATTGTAACATCATACCAGGACTACCTAAGGAGGACACTCAGGTTGGGACAATCCGGTCACCTGGCTACAGACTTTGCAGACCTCACATTGACCATGAAACACTGGAGCTGCTACAGGTCACAAACTGCCTGACACCGACAGGAGTGATAGTGAAAAATGATAAAGATGCCAGAAGGAGTGTATAAGAAAGGGGGCAGGAGACTTAGATTTAAAGCACCACTCCAGTGGTAAAAAAAACCCCCAAAACACTGGAGTGGTGCTTTAAACCAAGTACAGAACAGGTTCTTAAAAGGAGTAGTCAACTACTCAGATAACCCTTTCTCAGTTACTGCACTTCCAAAAGTAAAATGAGAACAGTCTGTACTCACCTCCAGACTCGGCACAGTTTTAGGGACGTTGGAGTCAGGTCTTTAGGGGCTCGCGTGACATGTTGTGAGCCCTCTAGCCAATCAGTGTCTGGCAATGAGCCCCTTCATTGACTTCCATCAGATGTAACTGACAAGCGGAGGGGGTAAGAGCGGCAGCAGCATTCACTTCTTCCAGATGTATGCTTTATTAGAAGCCACTGATTGGCTGCAGGGCTCAAATGACATAACGTCATCATGTGAGCTCTTAGCGAACCCGCGCCAACGTCAGAGGAGCAGCACTGGCACCGGAGGAGAGTACAGCCTGATTTTATTGTACTTGGGGATTTTTATACGATAGACTGATTACTTCTCCGATTGGTTTCTACTCCCGCGTTTGCCTTATAAGACTATGTATGATCTAGCTTCTTAATGATCATTTCTAATCTTGCCAATTGTTTTACTTCTCATCTGATGTAACCACTAGGTTTTGCCAAGTACTGGGAGTCCTAATCAGATCAATATCATCATATACAGAAGGACAGAATTTGGGAGCCGGTCAAAAAATAGCACTTAAATGCTTATAAAAGAAGATGGAAAAACTGGAAATTCACCAAAAAAAAACAAAAAAGGAAAAAACAGTTTAAGATGTGCTCTCCGGGATGAGAGTTTTGGCTGAAAACAGTGCCGGTCCTGTGCACAGCTTGTGTGTGGTGTTTAAGTTGAAGAGGACCTGTCCCAGGATATTTTAATTTAAACTGAAAACGGTACGTCTTGCATTTGCCATTGATTTTTCCTGTGCCCTCCTACTCTAGTAGAAAGAAAAGAGGCAAATTTGCCCTTGAACCAACTGGACAAATAAAACACAACTTTTTTTACCTCTAGGACAGAAGTTCCGTGTTTTACACCCAGTTATTTAAAGGGTCAATTTGCTGCTTTATTATTGGGGGCATGCACAGAAATAAAATAAAGATAAATTGATCCAGAATCAGTGGAATAGTGGCAATTGGAGGAGGTGCTCAGTCAAGGTCGATTTTAAGGCCTTGTGCGCACGCTGCGGTTTTTGCCGCGGATTTGCTGCATGAATTGCTGCAAAAAATGTTCATACCCTTTCTGCAGTCATTTCCAAGCAAAACCTATGGTAAAAAAAAAAATGGTGTGCACTGCATTTTTTTCCCCTACCGGTTTTGCTGCAGAATTTCTGCAGCAAAAGGAATGTGCATGTCACTTCTTTTCCGCAGGTAGCTACGTTTTTTTTGTCATAGATAATGGTAAAAAGCCGCAGGGAACAACCTTCAGAAAATTCACAGCAATACCACGGTAAAACCACATGCGGTTTTCGGGTGCGCTTTGCAGCGTTTTTTTTACCGCAGATGCGGTAATCTTTCAGAGGGTGCGGAATTTTCTTAATAAAATTCCATTTTCTAGTGCGCACAGAAAAAAAAAAGGCTGCATTCCTCCAAAAATGACACTATAACTGTCCAAATGCTTAGGTGATCCAGTCTTAGGCCAGACTGGATCACCTAAACATTCGGACAGGTATAGTGTCATTTTTGGAGGAATACAGCCTTTTTTTTTTCCTTATCCTGTACAGTTAGTGGAAATACATCCTACATCCTACATTCTCAGTAATTTTAACCTTTACTGATACACTAAACACAATCATTTTCCAAAGTATCTCACATCATCATCAACTCATAGCACGCAAAACATCATTTCAGGTGTAACCACTGATTCTATAAAAGGGTGGAACACAGCAAGAAGTGGATGCAAAGATGGTACATTTAAAGAATTGAAAATAGTTTCCAAAATAATTTGTTCTGGATATGCGAAGGCTTTAAAAACGTTTATTTAAAGGAAACTTATAAGCAGATTTGGTGACTATAAGCTGCAGCCACCACCAGTAAGCTGTTATATACAGCATTCCAGAAATATATATGTATATTTGCCCTATTCGCTCTGTCCAAGAAATGACATCATATGCTGAAACCTCCTAAACCACGCCCACACAGCTCCAACAGGCCGAACACCCCCCCCACACACCCATCCCTCACTCCACCCTCACCCAATCAGCAGCGGCCCTGCGTCACACCCCCCACACCTTACTCTACCCACACCCAATCGCAGCGACAACTGCTCAATTAGGACTCGCCGAAACCCTGACAATGCCATGACACAGCCGGCGACAGCTACAAGGGACACCGCCGAGGAAGCTCCCTACACCCGACGCGACGGAGCACAGTAAGCCCCAACCTACCGGAGGCCCCAAAGCACAGGTCAGTGACACAACTATGCCACAGAGGGACGGGGACCGGAAGAGATGCAGCTGCGGCATCGCAGGGCTTCCCCGTGCCACAGAGACACATAGAGGGACGAGACAGGAGGAGACGCAGCTGCGGCGCACTAGGAACCCAGCACTCCGGGACGCAGCTCTCCCACTAACCAACGATAAATGCAGGGGAAGCACATGGCTACTTAAATATTAACACTGCTGTGAATGTTAAGTAGCCATATGCTTCCCCTGCATTCATCCGTGGTTAGTTGGAGAGCTGCATCCCGGAGTGCTCATGAGCCAATCATTACTATTCATGGCCAGCGGGAAATGAAGCCACACACACACACACACACACACACGACTCCCACACAGCCTAACACAAACACACACCGGCACACACACAAACCACCACGCGCGCACACAACGCCACACACACACACACACACACACACACACACACACACACCAACAACTGCGCTCATATCATACGCGCGCGCCCACACACACACACACACACACACACACACACACACACACACACGGGCGCGCGCACACACACAGCAGCACACAAACACCCCCGCACACACACACAATCACACATCATGGCACACACACACACACCCTCCACAAAACACACATCGTCCCACATACGCACCACAACGCAATACAAACACACCGTGCAACACAAACACCGCCCTACACAGACACCCACATACCAGGATGGGGGCCATACAAGGGTGGAGACTATATCAGGACGGGACACAGACCATGATGCTGCATACACAAGGATCCTGCCTATACCACGATGGGGCCACATACCAGGATGAGGCCACATACCAGCATCAACCCACATACCAGGATGGGGGCCATACAAGGATGGAGACTATACCCGGATGGGACACAGACCAGGATGCTGTATACACAAGGATCCTACCTATACCACGATGGGGGCACATACCAGGATGGCGGCAATCACAGGATGGGGCCACATACCAGGATGAAGACTATACCAGGATGGGACACAGACCAGGATGCTGCCTGCCTACACCAGATGGCGCACACAGACCAGGATTTGGGCACATGTCAGGATAGTGGCTACACCACGATGGGGCCACATCACAACATCAGCCCACATACCAGGCCAAGCCACACCTCCCAACGCCACAGCCTGCAACTCACTGCCGGCCACAGTGGAAAAGCGGAGCAGACGCCGCACAGGAGCGAGCAGCCGGCGGACAGGTACAAGGGACACCTTTGGAAACATTCTGGATGATGCCTATACCGGGAGGCTGCCTACACCAGATTGCGCACACAGACTAGAATGGGGGCACATGTCAGGATGGTGGCTGCACCACGATGGGGGCACATACCAGCCTGGGGCCACATCAAAACATCAGCCCACATACGAGGATGAGGACCATACAAGGATGGAGACTATACCAGGATGGGACACAGACCAGGATGCTGCATACACAAGGATCCTGCCTATACCACGATGGGGGAACATACTAGGATGGTGGCAATCACAGGATGGGGCCACATACTCCGTGACATTGCCCAGACCTGACATCTTTACTTGACTCTACTTGATCATTCGCTACCACTGTCTATGTAGGTATCTTTCACAGACAAACAACATTTAACCTTCCGGCCTTACAAGGGCTCCTAAAAGAAAAAACGCAACCCAGCAACACAACAAACCAGCAGCAGGAAGAAGCCAACAACAACGTCACAAGAAACACAATGCTACGAAGGAAGAGCAGACAACCACACGAGCACGAACATCACACCCAACCTCAAGAAGCCGCCACACTACAACACAAGAACACCTTACTAACCCCGGAAGCAGAATCTCAGACACAACAGCCAGATGAAAAGAATCTTCCACACACTAAGGACGCATATTTTTCAATGATATTGCTAAATCACACAGCATAGTTAATGTAGTTAGTTCCCAACAATATTTAGTTACATCTTCATGTTAAAAAGTTACAATTTTTAAATAATAAAATTTATCTTTGATAAAAAATATACTGTGTCTTCCTTCCATTATTAGTCAAAAATCATACTTTAATGACACAATAAATTCTAGAATACCCGATGCATTACAATCGGGTCACCATCTAGTTGTATATAAGAGCCCAGGCCGCTCTATATAACATAAAAAACACCTTTATAATATTCACCTAGTCCAATGGGTGTCGCTGCTCTCCGGTCCAGCGCCTCCTCTATGCAGCAATCACCATCCTCCTACGCAGCCCAGTGTGGAAGACGTGTCCTACGTGATCCACACAGGCCAGCATTGTGGTCCTGCGCAGGAGCAATTTGATGAGCCCTGCAGAGGGAAGATTAAAGTATTGTAATGCGCAGGCGCGAGGAAAGGTTAAAGACAGTCCATATATGCGCACTACAAAACTTTGATTTGCCCTCAGCAGGTACATTTTTTTTTTTAGAAATTGTAAAATGTCCATATTTTTTTCTGTAAAGCCTGAACACTTTACTATAGGTGTTTAGCTTTGAAGTGTTTGCACATGGTCATCACAGTCAGCTAGAAGTCACCGAAAACAAATAGACATTTTACTATTAATGATATTTTTTTTATGATCTCAGCTGATTGTAGGCAGTTCTTGACTTACAGTAAGAGTTAAGTGTTTTTCAAAAGCTCATAAAATATATTCAAAGTTTAAAGCACAATTTTCTTATATTGCTCCGGTTTATGTTCTGTGTTAGAGGGAAAATTGCAGACAGCTATATATCACTGTATACCGTTACCTATCATTATAGTTATCACTTGTTTTGTATTAAGTTGGGACAAAAACGAGAAAATGTTAATCTAATGTAGGGTTTACAAAAATCCTAGAGGGATTGTTTTATGAAGAGAACTACCATGCATATTCCCTATCAGTATAGATATTACAGAAGATGCATGTCTAATGTTCTGGTGGACTGTAATACAAGAAATTAATTGGTATAAATGCCATGTAAAATTCCCCTGCTTTGGGCGCCACAGTGCAAATGCCTGGATGAGAACCGCTCCCAAGCAAAGTCATCTGAAGGTGCAAGGAGCTGGTCAGCTGAACCTGCATTTTGAACAGGGTGGTCTCTTATGAGTGGTGATGGGCGAGCGTGCTTGGTATTGGGGTGCTCAAGAAGGTTAATACTCAACTAAATATTCTGCTATGTGGCCACCATGCTCAAGTCCCTGCCCTGCATAATTAGTGGCTTTTTTTCCCGCCAATAAACATGCATGGATTGCCTACCAATCATATTGGCTACTGGCTTTACTGTAATTGGCTGGCCACATTTCATAATCAGGTCTATATAAGACCTAGTAACGCCATGCTTGGCACACTATACCCAGAAATAGTGTAGGGAGAGTTACTGCTGGAGAACAGACATTGTTTTATAACGTTACAGTACCTGCTGGTGCAATATTAAACCAACAGTCAATTAGTGTAGAGTTAGGTATTAGAGCAGACCTGGGCAAGGGGCAGCCCGCGAGCCACATCCAGCCCGCCTACTCTCTGTGACTGGCCTGCCTGGTTCAGGGCGTCCTTGCTGGCCGGCCAGTGATGAGGGCAATCTGATCTGTTGTCCAGAGCTCCAGGCTCCGGGAGACCCCTGGTCAGATCGCCCTCATCACACACTGCGTGCTGGGCAGGGAGTGATCCTGCAGTTCCGCACAGTGCAGGCAGCGGAACGCAGGAATCTCTCCTCTGTTCCCTGCCGAACACCTTTCTCTGTGACACACACCCACCCTGATATCGTCAGTACGGCGCGCGTGTCATTTCAAAAGTTCCCACCCGGCAGGAGAAGAAGCTGCAGCAGCCGGGGCCCGTACAGAGAGAAGCAGTGGTGGGGGCCCGTACAAGAACAGCAGCGGCGGGGGCCCATACAGAGAGAAGCAGCGGCGGGGGCTCCTAGGAAAACAGCATCGGCGCAGCCTGGGCATGTGAAAGAGAAGCAGCTCAGCAGGGGGCTCGTATGGAGGTGCCTGAGGAGGGGACAATAAGAAGGGAGAGGTGAGTGGTTACTAGTAACCTGCAGGGACAATGGGGGGCAGGGGGTAACTGTTGACCAATATTTGGATTATGGATAGTGTATTAGAGGCATTTAGGCAGGGTTCAACATAATGATAAAAAAAAAAAGGGTAAGGGAATTTAAAGTAAATCTATCACCAGGTTTCTGTTACTGAATCTAAGAGCAGTATAATATAGAGATTCAGATCCCAGCGGTGTATGCCTTACTGGGCTGATTGCTATAGTTTCAATAAAAACATTGCTTTAAATCAGTAGAAGAAAATAATTAGAGAACTAGCAAACCTGCTGTCATGTAGTTCTCCAAATTTATAACCTCCTCTACATACACACACACACACACACATTGCTTGTACACTGTGCATAGGCAGAAAACTGCCAGTGGTATGGGCGGGGTTATACAGATCTCAGCATTCAGAGTATAGCTAGATCTGCAACAAAATAAAAGAGGAATTTTATCAAAGTAAGTAACACATCGCTGAAATCAAGGTCTCTGCTTCCACATCATGCTGCTCTAAGATAAAGTAATAAAAACTTGGTAAGAGATTCCCTGAATAATGAAGATATTTGATAAGAGAGTTGATATCATCAGGTGTGGTATGGACTCATTTGCAAAGTCGAGAGGTGATTACTGCAGCTGGACAGCACACACACCCATGCTGTCAGACTGGACAGCACTACAAGTCCCTAAACACTCTAGTTTATGTTGCAGGATAGAACCTGCACCGCCCAGAGCTTTAGTTCCTAATGTCTCCATCAACAGCACTGCCCAGAGAACGAATATGGTGGTGCTAGTGTCAGTAGCAGACATCGCAGGAGCAAGTCTCAGAGGAGATGTAACAATATTGTATAAATTGACTTCATAACGTTTTATGTCTAGACTTTTACACCTCACCTCCTGGGGATCGCTAGAAACTCAGGAGTTACAGCCTAAATATTTCTGCTTTACAATAACCGAATTCAATTTTGTCCCAACATAAAAAAAATAAAAAAAAAAGAAGAAAAGGATCAAAATGGCCAGGAGAAGTTTGAAATATAAAATACACCATTAAATGTAGCATGTCTCACTGGTCCAATTTATGGGGAAATGATCTCTTAGGCCACCTGCACTCAAGTATTTGGTGAGGTTTTTTTTACCATTTGTAAAGCCAAAGCCAGAAGTGGGTGATAAATCTAGAAGTGGTGTCCATGTTTCTATCACACTTTTCCTCTGATTGTTCCACTCCTGGTTTTGGCTTACAAATACTCACCAAATATTCAACGTGTGCACATGGCCTAGTGGAGTCTTGGCTTTGGTGAAAAATGTTGGTTAGTGGATGAGGAAACAGAATGTGAAGAAGATGGAAATCCAGGAGTCATTTTGTATGTTTAAGACAGAGATGTGACTTAAATTAAGCCAGCAGTGGAAGATTGTATCATCAAGATTGGAAGTGAACACCAGGTGCCTCATAATGGGGAATTGTCACGGAGGTGTCATGGCAGGCTGACAATCTGGTGGCAGTGAGTTGTTATCTGACAGTTTCCTTTTTCTGCAGCAGCGGACTCTAGGACACTGGGAAATTGTCAGGCAGGTTTTCCTCTCAGTTGCCAGTCTCTGACTTCCTTTATGAGCCTCACCCTGGGGTGGTTTGGGCGCAGTTTATAGTTGTTGCTGGCTGTGGTCTGCAGCGGTCATCTCCGCTTGTTGTACCAGAGACTTCTGTGGTAGCTGGTCCTAAGATAAGTGTTTGACGTTTGCAATCTACCTGGGCTCAGGTGGTAGCATTTGTGTTTCCCCTGTATGGCTTACTTTTGTCTCACTTAGCATTAGTGGTGTTGACTTAGAGCTTATACCTGCTATCCTTACATAGGGCTCAGATCAGGGTTTGCCTAGGGTGAGGTATTCCTGCTCGGCGACAGGTGCGGAACCTGTATAGGGTCGATGAGGGCAGTAAAGGTGAGCTGCAGGTTGTTGTCAGGGGGTCTACACTTCCCACTTTCCCTAGCGATAGTGCATTCCTTTTCCCTTACCTTTGTATTGTACCATACGGCCAATATAGCTTCTATTCTCGGCCGCGACAGGAATATTGAAAAAGGGCATGGGAAGATATGTCAGGACAAATATTTTACAAGTCAATTTCAATGTGGGTAAGATAGTAAGATGTGAAGTGTGTCCTTCATGCCTTGATACACAGGTATCCGTGTATGTTTTAGACACAAGCTTTACAAAGAGATGGGGACTATCAGAAAACAAAGTGGTTTGGCGGGAAGAGAATTTTGGCTTAAATTGTGCCATAACTTGGCCTAAGTTATGTTGCAAAAATAAGACAACTAATAGGTGATGTAAACAAAGACGAGACATTCTAAAGATGTGCCAAATATATCAAACTGCGTGAACCCCTGTGATAAATGTGGCGCATATTAAAACTGTCTAAACATGAGCCAGCTTTAGTAAATCAAACCCATGATGTTAGAAAGTGAATATTGATTCTCCGCTTTCGCCGAAGAATAACGTTCAGTTCATAGAGATTTACACTTCTGCCAAGTACATTATTCTCAGTATATTCCTTGCAAGGAAGAAGATGCATGACAAAAATAAGATAGCAGCAAGACGTGTTCTGCAGACGGATATATCTGCCCCCCACCAATCTGCCAACCATTTCCATAGCAGTTAAGTGCCTTCAGCACAAGTTATTACAAGATCTGATGTAAATTATCTCCTGCCAGGCTGCGGGATTTCACAGAATTACAAAAAGCTGGTGGAGTCTTACATTTTCTTAAAGTAACAGTGAAAAGTAAAATAACCTTTCCTTATCTTACAAGAGGGCATGCAATTTTATATTCTGTAAGAGATTTTAACAAGTCTACTTCTTTCGGTAAGGGGCTGAAGTCACACTAGAGATTTTTAGAATTCGTACAATGCACATTTTTAACAATGTTTCGGAGAGCATAGATATAAATTTCCCCTTTTACTATTCAAGCTGGACGCTTGCTGCCCTATGTTGTTGTGCTTAGTATAACTTAAGGAATATTGGATTTCAGATCGGCAACAATTACATGCCGCCTGACCTTGAGTTCTACCGGTGTCAGCCAAGATCAATACAGAGCAGCCAAACTATCTTGAGAACCTTTTTTCCACCTTACATGTTAATAAGGGTATTTAAAAAACAAAAAAGAACAAGAAGCGCTCCTATGAAGAACCCTAA
Organism: Anomaloglossus baeobatrachus; assembly: GCF_048569485.1. Taxonomy (NCBI): domain Eukaryota; kingdom Metazoa; phylum Chordata; class Amphibia; order Anura; family Aromobatidae; genus Anomaloglossus; species Anomaloglossus baeobatrachus. Next base: position 722,207,511 of record NC_134354.1, read on the forward strand.
CGGTAAATATCAAACACAGCAGGTAAGAGATTCACTTGCCAGGATAGGTTGTACGGCAGGCACAACACAGTAAATAGTCAAGGAATTAGAGGAGGACTATCGGTGTGATGGATCCTTGCTGATATGCTAGTCAGGGGTTCCCAGATGTAATCCACAGCAGCACCGTTTGATGATCGCAGGGAAACACGAAGGCCTCAAGACCAAGCGCCGGGGAATGCAGCGATCACGGAACCAAGGGTCAATGACCAGCAGTATTCATTACTCAGCAGGCAGTGTGTCCAACTCCAAAGGGTTTCACCATGTGGGCCCACGCCTGATACTGGCGCGCATCAGTGTCTGGTTACAAAAATCCTATAGGTTTGCAGTGACACCAGTAACTGAGTACCAGCACACCACCGGGAGGCAAGGAAGCGCCAGGTGACTCACGACGTAGGTCTGCAGTAGGCTCGTCCTCCGCAGCCACAGACAAGCAGCGCAAGATAGTGGGGTAGGTGATTGCTGCTGCACTAACCGCCAGCTCCCAAAGGGGTGTGTGGAAATGCAGGAGAAATGTAAAAATAAATACAGTGGTACCTGGGTGTCACAAATCACTGAGCCACCAAGGAAGAAGGGTTAAAAGGTTATTGAACCACACTACGCGTTTCAGGAACGGAATGTCCCTTCTTCAGGTATTTTTTTTTTTTTATAACTTAATCCTGCTTTACCCCTCTCCACGATTTTATGCCCTGACCTGTCTGGTGAGTACCTTGGTTTTCATGATGCGGTTTGATCCCTAACAGTATTAAACAAATCTTTGAGGCTTTCATAGAACAGCTGTCGTTATACTGAGAATAAACTGCACACAGATGGACTTAATTTACTAATTAGGAGACTTCCAGAGGCAATTAGTCTCTCAGGATTTTATTTAAGGGTATCAAACTACAGGGGGCTGAATAGAATTGCACATTGCAATTTTCAGTTTGTTCTTTTTTTTTTTTTTTTTTTAACATAAGATAACCAGGTGTCATTGCTACATGGGTATGAATACTTTTTCAAGCCACTGTATTTTAAACTTGAAGGAGCTGTGGACTTTCCTTTCTCTCACCAGCTTACATTCCATCACATTTAAGAATATTAACATTTAACCATTTCGTTACATAGGACTTACTGTACAGTTATGTCCTATGTGGGCATATGAAGTGTGCTCAGCAGCAGAGCTCTCTCCACACACAATGGATATCATCTGTATTATACAGCCAGCACCAGCTTCTAACAGCAGAGTTTGGAACTGTCTGATTACTGCGGTTTAACCCATTAAATGCCATGGTCAATCTCAATTTAAAAAGTGTAAGGCTACGTGCACAAGTTGCAGATATGGATCAGAATTTTCTGTATGAAATCTGCACTTTCTGGCAGAAAAATGCACCAAAATCCGCCTGCATTTTTGGTGCTTTTTCTGCCATATTTTATTTTAATGAAGTCCACCGAAAAGCTAAAAAATGCAGGAAAAATGTACCAACAACTGACATGCTGCAGATTATTTTTTTGCACCAAATCTGCAAGGAAAAAATAAGCAACACGCGCACAACACTTCAGAATTCTCATTAACTTAATTTCTGGTTTCTGGTAGGATGGACACTTTACCTTGTGCGACAGTTTTGGTGAGAAGAGTTGTAATATTAGTACAACCATAAAGCTCAGCTGGGAAAAGGGAGAGCCCTGATGCTGGGGGCAGGAGATTGCAATTACATTGAACTGACAAGAGCTGAGTCATGAGCAGTGAGGGAGGAAGAAGAAGGTGAGCAGTTAACTGATTTATAGAAATCAATGGACTGGAGAGAGGTAGCTTAGATTTTAGGAGTTAACCAATTCCTGGAATGTAACTACTGCACATGAAAGGCTTTTGTCTAGGTAGGCTCTGGAAGTAGAGCTTCTTGGAAACAAGCTATACACCATGTCAGATAAAAGCTCTCAAAGCAAGAGAACTAAATTAGATCAAGGTAATTGCAAAGTTGTTTATTTTTATGCTAAATAAAGCAATTTAATCTCTCAAAACCTATGATGTACTGGTACGTCATAGGTAGTGTCCCTTGCTTTGATGCCGGCTCGCACACTGAGCTCGCTTCTTTTCCCGCACATGTCAGCTGATCTGATCAGCTCACTTGTGCCTCTAATAACCATGGGTGGATAGGAAATCCGCCCACGGCTGTTAACCAGTTAAATCAGAGATTGACAGTGGGATTTAAGATGCGCCTGCGTGGAGTGCGCCTTTTTTCGCTCCCACTGGCGCCCCCGTGATATCATTGCGGGGCGCCGATGGATTATTACAGGCAGGGGTCAACAGATGATCCCTGTGTCTGCCATGATGCTCTTCCTGTGAACGCTGAATGCAAATCGACGTTCATAGGAGAACATGATTTCAGCTATACAGGCTTTGTGCACTGCTCTGCATAGGACAAGCGGATTGGATAATCGCAGCGTCCAGGCCCCTAAGGGTACTAGTAAATGTAATAATTTTATAAAAACAAAAGTTTTAAAAAATATGAACTCGCATCACTAAAGGTTAAATCACCCCCCTTTTGTTCCATTGAAAATAAAGCAATTTAAAACAGTTCAATATTTTGTATTGCTGAGTTCAGAGATCCCAAAAAAAAGAGAACATTCTGGGTCTCAGAAAATGGAGATGGAAGAAGCTTTATTTTATTAGTATTATTTTTTTAATTCTGTTTTTTTCACCACCTTACAAAAAATAAATAAAATTCTATTCATCTTGGTATCGGCATACTTGCACTGACCTTTAAAATTCTACTGTCAGGTCAGTTTTATCATATAGTGAACATGGTAAATGAAAAAGAAAAAACAAAAAAATAATTGCAAATTTGCACTTGGAATCCCCCCCCCCCACACACACACTTTCCAGTACAATATGTGGCAGAATGAATGGTGTCACTCAAAAGTACATCTTGTCAAGAAAAAAAAAAAACAAGCCCTCATATAGCTATTCGAACAGAAAAATAAAAAAAAATTATGGCTCTTCTTCCATAATTTTTTTTTATTTTTCTGTTCGAATAGCTAGAAGAAGAGGAAAAATCGAAAGCAGAAAAAAATGAAAAAAAAAAATCGCAAGGTAATGAAACAGTTAATACATGGAGCACACCCCTTTAAGGAAATTATGGTGCATCAATTACTCCCGCACTGCCTTTGTCAAGATCGCAAGGTGATAATTGACTTAACAGAGCAGTTTTTGGCCTTGTGAAGCTTCTCTTGGCTGCCATGTTAGAACTCTTGCGAAGTCAAACCATAGTCTGGGCTTCAAAGGAGATGGTCGGTGTCCTTGTATATTGAATTATTAAAATTGACGTATAAAGAAGAAGTGATCACAGGTTCAAGTTCAGTCATATAAAAATATAGTAGCCATTTATATAAGATAGCCAATGACAGTTTAATAAAACACTTACTATGGTATGACGGGGAGAACGGTCCATGCACCCTCATTTTCAGCAACCTCATGAAGCAGCAACACTTCAGGTAATTTCTAAAAATAAAAAAAAATATAGGGGAGTAAATTTAATTACTACACAAGAGTTCAGACAAGGAAAGCCAGCCAGACTAATATTTCAGCATACTGGGGTAACTTACTCCACTAGATAATACTCCCAAATTTCCAATGAAGTCTCTAAGCTCCTTCGTATTGCACCTTCTGCAGCACCATATTTTGAGATTACATCCTAATCTTCAGCGTACAACTTTAAGAATTTTTATTTTTTCAAGGTGTGCCATTAACCTTAGTGTTAGTCTGTGTTCATAAGTTACAGAGAATGATATTACTTTATAAGAATAATGATTTTAGAGTTGTTCATTTATACAGAAATACAAAAAAAGTATTTTGTGTATTTGGTTTTGACATCCCTGAGATAGAGGGTCTTGCCAGGATCCTCACAGCAGACAGGCTTAAAAATGTCTTTTCCTGACCAATATCAGTTTTGTAGGTCATGCCTAACCCCCATCCAAAAAAAATTATCCAGCAGATCCAGCATTTATGTGGATGCCCTACATTTTTCTACAGCATGCTCATTATCATATTTGGTTTCTATATATCTCATAACAATACCTTGCCATTAGAGTTGAGCGCGGTTCGTGGTTCGTGGTTCTCCAGTTCGCGGCTCGAGTGATTTTGGGGCATGTTCTAGATCGAACTAGAACTCGAGCTTTTTGCAAAAGCTCGGTAGTTCTAGAAACGTTCGAGAACGGTTCTAGCAGCCAAAAAACAGCTAAATCATAGCTTGGTTTCTGCTGTAATAGTGTAAGTCACTCTGTGAATCAAACTATTATCACATTTCAGTGTATAGTGTGCGTGAACAGCGCCTTCAGATCACTGCTGTTTCTATAATGGCGATCGCCATTTTTTTTTTTTTTTTTTCTTGTCTTCCTTCCCTAAGCGCGCGCGTCTTGTGGGGCGGGCCAGCATGTCAGCCAATCCCAGACACACACACAGCTAAGTGGACTTTGAGCCAGAGAAGCAACGGCATGTGTGATAGGATCTGCATGTCACATGTCCCTGCATTATAAAACCGGACATTTTCTTCACGGACGCCATTATCTGCCTTCTGCGTCTTTGGTGTCAGACATCACTGTCGCAGCTCCGTCTTCCTGAGTCCTATAGCCGATACAGCTGTATGCGCTGCATACACAGCGTTAGACAGCTTAGGGAGAGCACTTTATAGCAGTCCTTTTAAGGGCTCCAACCGGCAGGGTCAGAGAGCCATAGGTGACAGGTCCTGCAAACAGCAACAGCGTCTGTGTAGCCCAGGTCAGGGATTTCCTACCTGCATTTCACCATTAGGAGGGAATAGAAAGGCAGTCTTCCATTCCTCTACCCAGAGCACCACAATCCTGCCACTGTACCCTCTTGTCCTCTGCACACTCCAACTGATAACTAAGCCATTATACTAGCAAACACTCAGTGTACCTAGTGGCATCCTATACGTGGCTATTGGACTTTGCTATAGTCCCACTAGTGCAAAGACATTTGCAGAGCGCGTCTGCCTGCATTGCACACTACAACTCATTCTAACCAAGCCATTATACTAGCAAACACTCAGTGTACCTAGTGGCATCCTATACGTGGCTATTGGACTTTGCTATAGTCCCACTAGTGCAAAGACATTTGCAGAGCGCGTCTGCCTGCGTTGCACACTACAACTCATTCTAACCAAGCCATTATACTAGCAAACACTCAGTGTACCTAGTGGCATCCTATACGTGGCTATTGGACTTTGCTATAGTCCCACTAGTGCAAAGACATTTGCAGAGCGCGTCTGCCTGCGTTGCACACTACAACTCATTCTAACCAAGCCATTATACTAGCAAACACTCAGTGTACCTAGTGGCATCCTATACGTGGCTATTGGACTTTGCTATAGTCCCACTAGTGCAAAGACATTTGCAGAGCGCGTCTGCCTGCGTTGCACACTACAACTCATTCTAACCAAGCCATTATACTAGCAAACACTCAGTGTACCTAGTGGCATCCTATACGTGGCTATTGGACTTTGCTATAGTCCCACTAGTGCAAAGACATTTGCAGAGCGCGTCTGCCTGCGTTGCACACTACAACTCATTCTAACCAAGCCATTATACTAGCAAACACTCAGTGTACCTAGTGGCATCCTATACGTGGCTATTGGACTTTGCTATAGTCCCACTAGTGCAAAGACATTTGCAGAGCGCGTCTGCCTGCGTTGCACACTACAACTCATTCTAACCAAGCCATTATACTAGCAAACACTCAGTGTACCTAGTGGCATCCTATACGTGGCTATTGGACTTTGCTATAGTCCCACTAGTGCAAAGACATTTGCAGAGCGCGTCTGCCTGCGTTGCACACTACAACTCATTCTAACCAAGCCATTATACTAGCAAACACTCAGTGTACCTAGTGGCATCCTATACGTGGCTATTGGACTTTGCTATAGTCCCACTAGTGCAAAGACATTTGCAGAGCGCGTCTGCCTGCGTTGCACACTACAACTCATTCTAACCAAGCCATTATACTAGCAAACACTCAGTGTACCTAGTGGCATCCTATACGTGGCTATTGGACTTTGCTATAGTCCCACTAGTGCAAAGACATTTGCAGAGCGCGTCTGCCTGCGTTGCACACTACAACTCATTCTAACCAAGCCATTATACTAGCAAACACTCAGTGTACCTAGTGGCATCCTATACGTGGCTATTGGACTTTGCTATAGTCCCACTAGTGCAAAGACATTTGCAGAGCGCGTCTGCCTGCGTTGCACACTACAACTCATTCTAACCAAGCCATTATACTAGCAAACACTCAGTGTACCTAGTGGCATCCTATACGTGGCTATTGGACTTTGCTATAGTCCCACTAGTGCAAAGACATTTGCAGAGCGCGTCTGCCTGCGTTGCACACTACAACTCATTCTAACCAAGCCATTATACTAGCAAACACTCAGTGTACCTAGTGGCATCCTATACGTGGCTATTGGACTTTGCTATAGTCCCACTAGTGCAAAGACATTTGCAGAGCGCGTCTGCCTGCGTTGCACACTACAACTCATTCTAACCAAGCCATTATACTAGCAAACACTCAGTGTACCTAGTGGCATCCTATACGTGGCTATTGGACTTTGCTATAGTCCCACTAGTGCAAAGACATTTGCAGAGCGCGTCTGCCTGCGTTGCACACTACAACTCATTCTAACCAAGCCATTATACTAGCAAACACTCAGTGTACCTAGTGGCATCCTATACGTGGCTATTGGACTTTGCTATAGTCCCACTAGTGCAAAGACATTTGCAGAGCGCGTCTGCCTGCGTTGCACACTACAACTCATTCTAACCAAGCCATTATACTAGCAAACACTCAGTGTACCTAGTGGCATCCTATACGTGGCTATTGGACTTTGCTATAGTCCCACTAGTGCAAAGACATTTGCAGAGCGCGTCTGCCTGCGTTGCACACTACAACTCATTCTAACCAAGCCATTATACTAGCAAACACTCAGTGTACCTAGTGGCATCCTATACGTGGCTATTGGACTTTGCTATAGTCCCACTAGTGCAAAGACATTTGCAGAGCGCGTCTGCCTGCGTTGCACACTACAACTCATTCTAACCAAGCCATTATACTAGCAAACACTCAGTGTACCTAGTGGCATCCTATACGTGGCTATTGGACTTTGCTATAGTCCCACTAGTGCAAAGACATTTGCAGAGCGCGTCTGCCTGCGTTGCACACTACAACTCATTCTAACCAAGCCATTATACTAGCAAACACTCAGTGTACCTAGTGGCATCCTATACGTGGCTATTGGACTTTGCTATAGTCCCACTAGTGCAAAGACATTTGCAGAGCGCGTCTGCCTGCGTTGCACACTACAACTCATTCTAACCAAGCCATTATACTAGCAAACACTCAGTGTACCTAGTGGCATCCTATACGTGGCTATTGGACTTTGCTATAGTCCCACTAGTGCAAAGACATTTGCAGAGCGCGTCTGCCTGCGTTGCACACTACAACTCATTCTAACCAAGCCATTATACTAGCAAACACTCAGTGTACCTAGTGGCATCCTATACGTGGCTATTGGACTTTGCTATAGTCCCACTAGTGCAAAGACATTTGCAGCACGTCTGCCTGCGTTGCACACTCCAACTAATTATAACTAAGTTGCATTGTCAGGGATATTTATTCTTTATTATTCTGCTGTTAATAAAGCTAGACCACCACTGCAATCTTCACCACCTCTCAATTTTTACTACCACATTTTCAGTCCACAATCTTGTCGCAATCAACATGAGTGGCAAAATGACAGATGCTGGTGGAAAGGGGAAGAGGCGTGGTGGAAAAGGCAAAAAAGGTTTTGTCCGTGGGGAAGGTGGCAAAGCTCCATTATCATCTGCTGAAGATAGACCATCTACCAGCAAAAGTAAGATGTCTACTACTTACCGTGGACAATCCGATGTGCTCCCTTTTTTACGGACACGAACAACAGGAAGAAAGGTAGATGATGGGCAAAAAAGGAAAATGCTTGAATGGATCTCAAGTGGTCCAACAAGTGCCCTCTCAGCCACTTCAAGTACCGCATCCAAAAAACACCAGTCCTCTGAGTTGTCATCCCAATCACACTTGATTTCTCCCAGCTCTGAAGTCTCCATCAGCCCTGCACAGTATGGTGGAACTGAGATGGCTGAGTCTGCAGAGCTGTTCAGTCACACTATAGCCTGGGAATCAGAGGTCTGCTCCCAAGCTACAGTGAGTACAGAACAGGAAATGGTCTGCAGTGATGCCCAGAACCTTTGTGACTCAGATTCAGGCCGTGAGGACCAAGTTTCTGAGCATAATGTTGACCCTTTGTCACAAACTGTAACACCTGTGGTTATAGACAATGAGGAACATACTGATGAAGATGAGACGCAGATACCCGATTGGGATGACAACTTAAATATTCCGTCAGGGCAAGAAGAGGCTCGGTCTGAGGGGGAGGGGAGTGCAAACACAACAATTGATGATGACGTTCTAGATCCCACCTACTGTCAACCCCCAGTCAGGCACTCGAGGAGGTCAACAGAGGCGGTGGAGGAGGATGCAACCGACGACGAAGTTACCTTGCGCCTTCCTGGACAGAGTCGGAGCACTGGTAGCACGTCTACAACTGCATCCTCAGCCACCACTCTGCCTATGAGCATTATTCGGGGTGGATCAACAGGTCGCATGGCCTCTAAGCCTTGCCTAGCCTGGTCCTTTTTTCACATCGAAAAAGATCGCCCAACTCATGTGATATGTAACATTTGTCATGATTCTCTTAGTAGAGGTCAAAAGCTCAGCAGTTTGACAACTTCTTCCATGAATCGTCACATGAATAAATATCATAAGTCCCGGTGGGAAGCTCACCGTGCTGCAATGCGGCCTAGCGGAGCGAACCATCCACCGCCCGCCCCTTCCACTGCATCCGCGCGCTCTTCATCTTCTAGGACTGTGGGGACAGCTGCCACACCTGTTTTTCCACGCAAAACTTCCACCACTGTAACCGCAACAGGCAGTTTGCTTGTAAGGTCGTCAGTTGGTTTGGAAGGGGAAACAAGTGAGTGTGTACAGCTCTCTCAGACATCGATAGCACCAACGTTGGATGAAGGCAACATCATGTCTCCGCCTGCACTTTCCTCACAAACCTGCATTTTTCCAGGGACACCCTACTCAACACCGTCTACACACAGCAGCCAGATCTCTGTCCCTCAGATGTGGTCAAATAAAAGGCCACTTCCTCCGACCCATGACAAAGCTAAGAGGTTGACTCTATCCCTCTGTAAGCTGTTGGCTACCGAAATGCTGCCTTTCCGCCTAGTGGACACACAGGATTTTAGAGACCTTATGTCTGTCGCTGTGCCCCAGTACCAGATGCCTAGTCGCCACTACTTCTCTAAGAAAGGTGTGCCCGCGCTACACCAGCATGTCGCACACAACATCACCGCTTCCTTGAGAAACTCTGTGTGTGAACGGGTGCATTTCACCACCGATACTTGGACCAGTAAGCATGGACAGGGACGTTACATGTCGCTGACTGGGCACTGGGTAACTATGGTGATAGATGGTGAAGGGTCTGCTGCACAAGTCTTGCCGTCCCCACGACTTGTGTGTCAATCCTCTGTCTGTCCAAGTTCCGCCACTGCTTCTGCATCCTCCACCTCATCTGGGTCCTCCACCTCCGCCCCAAGCCTGCCTGGTCAGGCCACCAGCGTTCTCACTGCGCAGAAGGAATCACGCACCCCTCATTACTATGCTGGCAGCAGAGCGCAACGGCATCAGGCGGTCTTTAGCTTGACATGTCTTGGTAATAAGAGTCACACAGCTGAGGAGTTGTGGTCAGCTTTGCGGTCCGAGTTTAATAAATGGTTGTCTCCACTCAAACTGCAGCCTGGTAAGGCCGTGTGCGACAATGCTGCAAACCTGGGTGCGGCACTTCGCCTGGGCAAGGTGACACACGTACCTTGTATGGCTCACGTGTTGAACCTTGTCGTGCAGCAATTTTTAACACACTATCCCGGCCTAGATGGCCTTCTGAACAGGGCACGAAAACTGTCAGCTCACTTCCGCCGTTCAAGCGCCGCAGCAGAGCGACTTGCATCGCTCCAGAAGTCTTTCGGCCTGCCGGTTCATCGCCTGAAATGCGATGTGGCGACACGCTGGAATTCAACTCTCCACATGTTACAGCGACTGTGGCAGCACCGCAGAGCCCTGGTGCAATACGTCATGACGTATAGCCTGGGCCAACGAGATGCAGAGGTGGGGCAGATCACCCTGATGGAGTGGTCTCAGATCAAGGACCTATGCACCCTTCTGCACAGTTTCGACATGGCGACGAATATGTTTAGCTCTGACAATGCCATTATCAGCATGACGATTCCAGTCATTTACATGCTGGAGCACACGCTAAACACTATTCGGAGTCAGGGGGTGGGACAACATGAAGGGGAGGAACTACAGGAGGATTCATATGCGCAAGGGACAACAACATCACGAAGGTCCAGACGTTCATCATCACCAACGCAGCAGGCATGGGACCATGGGGGACAGGGATCGACAAGGGCGCATAGTAGCAGGCGAAATGTTGAGCAAGGTGCAGGAGAACATGAAGAAATGGAGGACGAACTGTCCATGGACATGGAAGACTCAGCGGATGAGGGAGACCTTGGTCAAATTTCAGTTGAAAGAGGTTGGGGTCAGATGTCAGAGGAAGAAAGAACGGGTAGCACCTCTATGCCACAAACACAGCATGGACTTGGTCCGCATGGCTGCGCAAGACACATGAGTGCCTTTTTGTTGCACTACCTCCAACATGACAGTCGTATTGTCAAAATTAGAAGTGATGATGACTACTGGATTGCCACACTATTAGATCCCCGGTACAAGTCCAAATTTTGTGACATAATTCCAGCCATAGAAAGGGACGCACGTATGCAGGAGTATCAGCAGAAGCTGTTACTAGATCTTAGCTCGGCTTTTCCACCAAACAACCGTGCAGGTGCAGGGAGTGAATCTCCCAGTTGTAACTTGACAAACATGGGACGGTCTCGTCATCTTCAACAGTCTACCCGTACCAGTAGGACCTTTTCTGGTGCCGGTAACAGCAATTTTATGGAATCTTTTCATAATTTTTTTAGACCCTCTTTTGCAAGGCCACCAGAGACAACAAGTCTGACACATAGTCAACGGCTGGAGAGGATGATACAGGAGTATCTCCAAATGAACATCGATGCCATGACTGTGCAACTGGAGCCTTGCTCCTTTTGGGCTTCAAACCTACAAAAATGGCCAGAGCTCGCAACTTACGCCTTGGAGATTTTGTCGTGTCCAGCTGCCAGCGTTGTCTCTGAACGTGTATTCAGTGCTGCTGGGTGTGTGCTGACAGATAAGCGCACGCGTCTGTCCAGTGACAATGTGGACAGACTGACGTTCATCAAAATGAACAAGTCATGGATCCAGAAGGAATTTACTACCCCTGTGTCATCCTGGGGAGAGTAAATGCTTGTGGATTTGGAATGTGCTTGATGCAAATCAAAACATCCTGTTTGCAACTAGGGCCCAAGTGCTGCCACTGATGGGGTGGGTGTCTGTGTGGCCCAATTTTTGGAAAAAAGGGAGACTCCGCTTGGAGTAACCCTTGCTTGCTGTGTTTTTAAAAGAAGCCAAGATGAACAGAGCTGGGATCAGGAAAGACTTTGCTACCTACCCCGGTGTCATCCTGTGGACGGCTAAGAATAGCGTATTTTTGAATGTGCTTGATGCAAATCAAAACATCCTGTTTGCAACTAGGGCCCAAGTGCTGCCACTGATGGGGTGGGTGTCTGTGTGGCCCAATTTTTGGAAAAAAGGGAGACTCCGCTTGGAGTAACCCTTGCTTGCTGTGTTTTTAAAAGAAGCCAAGATGAACAGAGCTGGGATCAGGAAAGACTTTGCTACCTACCCCGGTGTCATCCTGGGGACGGTTAAGAATAGCGTATTTTTGAATGTGCTTGATGCAAATCTAGCTGTGAAGTGTACAACTGGGGCACAACTGCTGCCACTGAAGGGGTGGGTGTGTGTGGGGCCCAATTTTTGGAAAAAAGGGAGACTCCGCTTGGAGTAACCCTTGCTTGCTGTGTTTTTAAAAGAAGCCAAGATGAACAGAGCTGGGATCAGGAAAGACTTTGCTACCTACCCCGGTGTCATCCTGGGGACGGATAAGAATGGCGTATTTTTGAATGTGCTTGATGCAAATCTAGCTGTGAAGTGTACAACTGGGGCACAACTGCTGCCACTGAAGGGGTGGGTGTGTGGGGCCCAATTTTTGGAAAAAAGGGAGACTCCGCTTGGAGTCACCTTGCGGTGTTTTACATGACTTTAGAAGGGCGTGCCATGCCTATATCTGTGTGTCCTCCTCTTTTTCCTTGTCCAGCTGTTTTGTTTTCGCATGAGTACATGTCCTTGTCACTTTCCCATGTGTTTGTGTTGTGTTGTGAGTTGTTTGTCACCTTTTGGACACCTTTGAGGGTGTTTTCTAGGTGTTTTACTGTGTTTGTGATTGCCTGCCATTGTTTCCTATGGGCTCGAGTTCGGTTCGTCGAACGTTCGACGAGCCGAACTCGAGCCAGACCCCCCGTTCGGCGAACCGCCTCGAGCCGAACCGGGACCGGTTCGCTCATCTCTACTTGCCATATCATTTACCTATTCATTTTCCCTTAAAGGGAACCTGTCAGGTCCAATATGTACCCAGAACCACGAGACGTTCTGGTGCATATTGCTAATCCCTGCCTAACCGTCCCTGTATCTAGTAGCGAACATAAAGAGATCTTTAGAAAAAGTATTTCTAAAGATCCATAATGATCTGCTAATAAGCGAGGGGACTAATCACAAGGGTATTAGTTCCTGCGCTTGTTTCGCCCTCTTAACATGGTAGCACGCCGACAATGAAGCATCACCAGTGGTGATACACGTAACTGTGTCTGCTGATCTAAATGCCCGGCACTTCCGGTCATGCGCAGTATGAAGCCAGGTGTACGAGTTCCTGCTTCAGAGAGGTCTAGTGCGCATGACCGGAAGTGCCAGGAACTTCTGATCAGTGGTGACATCGGACACAGGTACATGCATCACCGCTGGTGACACTGCATTCAATAGCATGTTAGAACGCCCCTGTGGGTGTACTACCTTGCTAAGAAGGCGGAATGAGCGCAGGAACTAATACCCTTGTGACTAGTCCCTGCGCTCATTTGCATAGCAAAGAATCTTTACAAAAACTTTTTCTAAAGATTCCTTTATCTATGCTACTAGATACAGGGACAGTTAGGCAGGGATTAGCAATATACACCCAGAACTGCTCGTGGTTCTGGCTGCATATTGCACCTGACAGGCTCCCTTTAACAGTATACTGTACTTTACAAAGTTGTCTTCAAAATTCTGATTTCAAAAGATTACCTAGAAGAAACATCATGTTTAAATATAATCTTTATACAATATTTTTTGCTATAATATGGGGTGAAACTTGTCACCCTGGAAGTATTGCTTCATTTACCTTACTTTTTTGTAGGTCATAAAAACGGTTTCGTAAATGGGCCAAGCCATTGCTCGATTACCTTTCTGTACAAAACATATTAGGAATGGTAGAACTGGGAGTTTTTCTTCACGGTCACTTTGAACTTAGGAGTTTAGAACAAGGATATCTTTACAGCAAAAAAATAAAAGCCTCGCTTCTTGTAATATTGGATTTCTTCCTAATTAAACACACTTTTTGATTTCAGTTAACACAAGAATTAACTTTTTATATATTAATTTTTGCCAGACATTAGTGAGTACAAATTAAATATTAGAATATTAGGGAACTTGTCATTAAGTTTTTCCTATATAAACGGTGACCACCACATGTATACCCTTATATACAGCATTCTAGAATACTGTATACAAGTCTCCAAGCTGTTCTGTAACCATTAAAAATAGCTTTTATTATACTCACCGATGGGGCGGTCCGGTGTGATGGGCATGGCAGGTCTTGATCCGGCACCTCCTCTTTCTTGCTTTGTGGGGATGATGCATCATACGTCGTCCACACAATGTCCTACACCGCGCTCCTGCGCATGCGCACTCCTCTCTGCCCTGCTGAGGGCCGATTATTAAATTATTGTGGTGCGCAAGTGCGGGGAAAGGGCAAAAACCGCCCACGCCTGCACACTGCAATACTCTTCTCTGCCCTCGGCGGGGCACAGAGAAGTGGCTGTGCGCAGGAGCGCGGTGTAGGACATTGTGTCAATGACATACAATGCGTCATCCACATGAAGCAAGGAGTATGGTAATTGTAAGTAGAGAGGAGGTGCCAGATCAAGACCTGTGACGCCCATAGGGCCGGACAGCTTCATCGGTAAGCATAATAAAAGCTATATTTTTATTATGCAGATTGGTTGGGGACAGATATAAGCGCATTCTAGAATGCTCTACATATGGCATACACCTAGGTGGTGGCCGCACTTTATATGAGAAAGTTGGTGACAGGTTCCCTATAACAGTATATCGAACATTTCAAATTAAAGGGAAGCAATCAGCAGGTTTTAGCTATGTAATCGGATATCGTGATGTAGGGTGAGAAACCCTGATTTTAATCAGTTAATTGAGAGCCTGCTCCTCACTATCAGCATGGCATCGATAGTGACACCCTGACGACAGAGCAGAGTGGAAGAGAAGACGGTGCTCTGTGATGTGAACAATAAAGGTAGTCGTAGACTAACCGACTGTATAAGTCTATGAGTTGGCAAAGATCGGCACCGGGCACCACAGGCAGATATTTTGCTAACTACCTGCTTGTTAGGCCTTAGCCCTATATGCAAAACTAAAAAAAATTCCAGCCAACCCCTCTAATCTGTTAATATTCTCAAGCCTACCTCCCCCAAAAACTGCATATATGGACATGAATGGTCTTTGAAATGTAAATCCATCGACATCTTTACATCATCTATTTGCTGCTGCATTCCCGAGTAAATAGCCTTTTAATGCACATGCAAATAAGGCATTAAGTGCTCCGGGCATTACAGAGCACCTAAAAAGCAACTGCCTCTGCACAGGATTGTTTCATTTCCCTGCACCAGGCTCTTTCGCTTGAATGATGGCTCACCGTCTGTGACATTAGTCCTCAGGCAAGGAGATCAGACAATGAGCTATCTACCCAGCTAAATTTGCTAGCCTTGGGGGAAAAAACAAAAAACCTTTCAGAGTCAGTGGCTTGGGAAGTGACCTGTCATGCCCAGAATGCTTAACAACTTGTCTGTGAATGAAAACACTAATCTGAAATGCGGCAGACAGAAAATATAAAGGTGTCAATGAATTTAATTGTCAAAGCTCTGCATGCACATTTATGCAGATTGGGGAAGAGGGAGTTGGGGTCTAACTGACAAATTCTCAGGGAACTCCGGTAACGATTCGGGTCCAGCAACTTGGGTAATTAAAAAAAAAATAAAGAAAAAAAAAAAAAAAGGGGGAAAGCAGGCATGTTATACTTAGTTTTTCGCGCGGCTGTACACTGCTTCCGGGGCTGCTCAATAACCTCATACATATGCACTGCTTCCCCCGCATCTCTGATTGGTTGCAGTCAGACGCGCCTCCACCCTGTGTGTTTGACTGTTGTCAATCAGAGGCGCTGTGTGTGCATCTCTATTGGTGTAAAAATAAATAAATTGGGGTAGGGTCCCCCACCATATGATGCCCAGCACAGATAAAGAAAACTAATACAGACTGCAGCCCCAAGCCGTGCGCCTATCTTGGTTGTGTATCAAATTAAGAAGAACCGCATGCAGCTTTTTAAAAAAAAAATATATATATATTTTTTTTTTTAAAAAATGGCGTATGGTCCCTCCCAATTTTGATACTCAAAGATAAAGCCTGACCCATGCCTATTGGGCCCCTCAGCTTATTTTGATACACAGCAAAAATAAGCGCACAGCTGGGGCTGCAGCCTGTAGCCGTATGCTTTATCTGTACTGAGTATCTTATTATGCTATGACCCTATACAAATTTATTAACCAATAATATTTATTATTATTGGTTAATAAA